>NC_090945.1:20423238-20726268 GCF_040807025.1 Struthio camelus
GCAGGGAGGATATCTATGTGAAATCCACCCAATTTAATATAGTTTTCAAGGCTTCAATGTCCAATTACTGAAAGCTATGAAAAAAAAAAAATCAGTTACTATTATGTTACTTTCTGGTAGATTGGATATGTAAACTGGATGCTTCAGTTCTCATACTCTTAGCTGACGGCTATATTCTTGACATTGCCAGATAAACCAGTATTTTCAGTGTAATAATGTTTTTTACCACGTATTTCCAGCTAGACTGAAAGGGCTGTCTTTGCAACTTAGTGTAAATGTGTCCTGCAGAATTTTTTTTTTCAAAAAGGAAGGAAGTAAGAGTGATCTTACAATGGTGCATTATATGTAGTCCTACTGGCAAAGGCCTTAAATGTAGATATGTGTTTTGGAGTACTAAATTGGCAGGAGAGCCGAAGAACCAGTGTGAGGGATAAGGAAGCTAGAGAAGGAAATAAGGAAGCAACAGGAATTAAAAAACAAAACTAAACATGAATTTAAATTATAAAGTAGAGCTACTCAGCTTAACGAGTTTATTCCTGGCTATTCACCCATAGGATTTTTCCAATGACAACATGGCATAAGCAGTAATAAGACCTTCATAAATGAACTTGCAGATAAATTATTGAATAGAGCTCAATTCTTTCTAGTCTGAGGAAATATTTTCTGATTTTGTGTGTGTGCGCGTGTGTGTTTGTGTGCTGAACATTTCTCATCCTGTTCACGTCACTGACTTTCACATGTTTATGAAACCTTACTATTCCATATAATCAAAATGAGCATCAGTTTATTTTCTGTCCATCTCAGAAATTACAGATAGACATGGCATGAATTTAAATGCTACATTTAAATATTACATTTAAATTCAATGAACTAAAAATTTCTCAATTTTAAACCAGTGAAAGAAGTGTTGTTAAAAATATCAATTGTTTACACAGCTTCAATAAAAACCTAGTGCTTATATGGTGATAATGTTTAAAAAAATAAAACTCTCCTCTAAAAAGCAAAAAATAATTGCTAGAGGGATTGAGAAGGTTATCTTGAATTTGTCTGGAATATAATCCAAGTATGAGTATAGAATTTAAGAACTGGATTCAGTGGACTTCGGATAGCAGATCTTGTGCATTATCTGAAAGCTTGCTTTAATCACTTACATCAGAACATAGGTCCTTTGGAGTAAAGATATTGTGCCCTATTTTATTATAATACTGATATAAATCACAAGCGTTTCCTCTGAAGTAAAAGAAGTCACAGATGTAAAACCAGCACAGGGACTGGACAGTAGTTTGCTATGTATTCTACACTTAGATTGTAGTTATTCTACAATTAGTATTCTACAATTACACAGTCCTTGAAAGAGGCAAATGACCTGTTTTTAATTTTAGGTTTTCTACATTTATATCTGGGAACTGTATTACTTTCAGGCATTACGGGTTAAGTGGGAGGAAAATCAGGAGCAATGAACTTGCTTTGGCAGTTAAACATCCAGTTGATTTCAGGAATAGTTTCTTTTCCCCGTCCTGAAGACTTTTCCAGTGGGAATAACTGGCTGATACAGTGAGCACAGCAGAACAAGATGTCTTCTCACAGTGTTCAGTCAGAACAGGAACGAGTGGACGTAAAATCTAGTAATTTCATATTTTGAAAGGACATGCATTTTGAAAGCATGTTTGAGAAACACATCTGCAAAATAGCTTGTCGTTTTCTTTCACTCATCACTTCCATGAGGCTCGGGACATTGTGGTTTATGGTTACTCAGCTGTATGCAGAAATGTTTTCCTGCAGAAAGAACGGTAATGTTTTTTGCAAAGGCATAATCAAAAGCCAGTGTACGCAAAGTACACCTCTAGCATGGATCCACTAAAAGAGTTCAGTGAGTCTATGCAGTTGACAGCAGCCATAAAATCTGCCACAGATCTTTCTTTCTGATCCAGTGTTGCTCTGAATGAATTAAAATTGTACACAAATTTGCATGATATTCATGACCAAACGTCAGTGTCAGCATTATATTTTTTTCAAAACCAATTATTAAGTGATCAGCTAGAGTCATGGCTTTTGCATCTGAATCACACATTGTACTACTTTTTCGTACAATCAGTACTGCTGCTTCAGTAGCAATTTCAGTGGAAAGGAAGAGCTGTGAAAAAACTGCTCTGGCAGATACAGACATAGCAATAAGGTCACCATGTATGGAGGCAAAAGCTAGCAGTTAAGCTATCCTGACAATAAAAAGCAGAATGAGTTTCCACGACAAGTGGAAAAGCATCTAAAGAAATGTCTATTAGTAGAGAACAAAGGAGTTCTGCCCACACCTTAAGCAGACCCATGTATAAGGCCTACCTTCGAGTTCTGAGTTATGAAGGTTGCTATTTTTTATAAGCATGACAGGGAAAAGCCTGGTCAAATCATACAGGTGGATTTCTATGCACAAAAAATATTTCCTGCAACTCCTTTTCTTCCCCACATAGAGTTTTGAGTTTTGAGCTAGGCAAGACGGATGAATGAGGACATATTCTTGTCTTTGGAGTATACAGTGTCTAGATTAAATTGAAGAAATTTTCCAAAAGAATGTGTTATGTATTTAAAAAAAGAAGTTCACCGTGAGGTGATAGAGATCAACATTTTTTTCCTGGAAGAAGCTTTGTTTAGTTTCCATTAAGTAATGAGCTGTTAAAGGATATGCTGCTACAAGAATCCGAGAAAAGACACCTTAAAACCGCTACAGCAAAGCATTGTCCTGTGGGACAATTCCATAGTACAACTTGGTGCCAGTAGGCATTCCATCACTGATATATGAACTAGAAATAGCTAACACTGAAGATTTGTTCCAGAAACATTCTTGAGAAAATTGTTTTCCTGAAATACATAATCATGCTTATTTTTTTACATTCCAGTGTTTTTACTGGTTTGGTAGCCTTGACAGGAGGCATGAATCACAAACTTACAAGTAGACAGCATTCTGCATTCCTTTTTGTGGAAAAGTCAGGCCCTGATGATTTTTGCAAGACAGACCAAGAGAATATGCAACACGAATATTGCTTCCTTGAGTTTCATTTACATAAAAAGGAGAGAATGGGACACTTCTACACTTAGAGCTAGATGTAGACAACGAAGGCTGAAGACAGTGCCAAAATCATGCTCTTTATTCTTTACTTTGCTAGGTAGCATCGTATGTTATAAAACTGATCAGTTTTAACGGAATACTTTGTGAAGTACAATATTAGTAAATGTGAGGAAGAATAACAGGACAGAGAGGCAGCGGAGTAAGTTGTACTTCATATTCAAGAAACTATACCATTCTGCCTTTTTTATTCAAAAAATTACTCGCTATTTATTTTCTACAAGAAAATCAGTGTCAGCCCACGCACTATCTGAGAAAATACTTTTTCTGAGTTTTCAGTATTCACAACCAGTATTTAAGCTGTTTGCTCAACTTACTTTCTTGATATCGTTTCCTTTTCCTGACTGGATGGCCTTTCAGACTAATTTTGCTTGAAACAAATTCTTTCTCATCATTAAGTTAATTTGATTTGATAATGAAATTAATCTGCATTTAGAGTCCGTCATTCACTTTCTGCACATGTATCGTCACAACAAGCAAATAAAATTGAGTGCAAACATTTGCAGGAAAAATGAGGAATATTTTATTGTAATGTTTTTTTTTTTTTCCTTTGCTCCTATCATACACTCTTCTGTAAAATACACTAGCTGTAACAACGTAATAAACAATTGACCAACAGATATCCATTTATTTAGAAACAGTTACTTGGTGAAGATTTGAAGCCGACTTTGTGTATGTCCTCAGTTGTATAAGAGGATAGGTTTGTGCTCTAACCACACTAGAAGTTCTCATCTTTAGTTCCAGTTCATAAAAGAAAAACTGCCAATATACCAAGCCATAGTTCCTACATTTTGAGATGTCAGGAAGTGAAGCAGTCTGGTAATGAAGAGTATTGTGACTTTGTTGCAGTGGAATATCTACCTCTGGCAAGTAGCTGAGAACTTTGGCTTTTACCTTGTGCCTCAGCATCTCTGAAGTGTCATGCGACCTTATCAATATTTTTTTCTCTGCAATCACATATAGTTACCATTTCTAGGGGACAACTACAGAACGTTATCCTGAGGTAGCAGTTTCCTTACGAGTCCGACTTTATGTCCCTGTTAATTCATAATATCATGAAGACAGATACCACAGGATTTGCCTTCCATTTTTCATTTCAGCCAGACAGTTCTCCACCCCCTTTGCTCAGAAAAAGTTTGAGCAGAGTAATGGTTCCGCTTGCAAGCTGCAGAACGCGCTGAGTTTTACACTTAACATTTGGGTCACTGTTGTATAGAAAATACTAATAGTGACAGCACTGACAGGAAACAGCCTTTCCTAGTCATAAATTCCTGGGTGAGCTGCCTTGGTTTCCTTGAGCTGAAACATGGTATGAACACTCTAAATTAAGAATCAAAGTGTTCTGTATTTCTGAGTAAAGTATAAATTTAAAATAAGCATTTATAAAATACATCAAGCCCTTGAACAACAGCAGGACATCACAATCCATCCTGCAATCTTTTTTGGACTGGACCATTAATGTTTCATACACAGTTAGATATGTATCTGATAAATATCTCTGCAAAACAGCACTTCTCTTTTTTACAACACTTTACATATTAAAACAAAGATATAAGTAACATAGGGCAAACCAAAACACCAATTGCAAACACCTGTAAATTTTTAGGACATGGAGATTCTAACAAATCTCCATGCATCCAAGTATTTTCATACTGAATTTGAATTTACCGGATGGCTGGAGTCTTCAAAGTGGATAAAATCCAGTCACCAAACGCTCAAAGTTTCTAAAATTCAAATACTTATCTGAATTTGAAATATATCTTGAGTTTATCTTTATATAGCAGAGATAATTTATGTTGTATTTGGTATATATCCATTAAACTACGCAAACTTTACAAATGTGCAGGCTTACAATATGTCAGGAGTATTCACACCAAAAGACTATTTCTTACTTTTTTAATTCTATATTTTGAAACAAGAAACAAAGCAACATCAAGTATGTTATTTTTAATACGTATTTTCAAGGTTTGCTCTATTAGCTGCTTGTCAAGCCAAATTCTTCAGAATTGTATCCTTGAGAAATAAAGCTCTTGAGGAGACACAAAACTTACAATGATGTTACAGTTGCAGCGTCCTGTTTTTTAAAAATCCTTGAAGAATAAATCAGAACAGATTTAAATGCTTAGCAGAAGATTTCCCTTATCCCTGAGGAGAAAGTAAAAGTATAAATCGTAAATACTTAGCATTCGTGAGTGTTATCTCTGTTATACTGTCTCATATGACCATCTCCCTCCTCATAAACCAGTTAGAGGAAAAGGATCTCAAATGTGAGTGCAAAGCTGAACAGTTATCAAAGGTTCCTTATCAAAATGGAAGGACATCTCACATAGATTTTCCACTGGCATCTGTCTTGGGTCCAGTGCTATTCAATATTTTCACTACTAACCTAAATGTCATGTCAGAGAATAGGCTCATTATATTTAGAAACTAATAAAGTCTAAGACACTGCAAGTATTCTGGAGAACAGGAATAGGATTCATCGTGGTCTTGATAACCTGGAGATATGAACTTAAAACATAAGATCCTTTTCAACTTATGCAATTGCAAGTTCTGCAGTCAGCAATAATAAACTACAAGACAAATTAGGGAAGACCTCGTGAGGGAGAAATTCAGATAGGGAAGGGTACAGAAATTACAGTGGATCACAAACCAAATATGAGTTAACAATGATATGCTGCTGCAAACAAAGAAATGTCAGTCAGGAATGCAGATAGCATGCAAGCTTGCGAATGTAACCCATTCGCTCGACTCAGCACTGATAAGGCTGGAACTGGATTATTGCGCCTAGGTCAGAGACCACACTTAAGAAACTTATAAACCAGTCAGAAACAGTCCCAAAGAAAGTAATAAAAATGATAAAAGGTCTATAAAATATGAATTATGATAAAATATTGGAAGAAGTGGGATTTTTAGCCCAATGCACTGAGGGAAGGCTTGATAACAGTCTTTCAGACATGTAGAAGGCTACTTCGTTTGTCTACAGAAGAACTAACAGGCTGAAATTGCAGCAAAAAGTTTCAAATTACATATTCAGGAAACATTTTTAATGAAAGGACCATGAAGCAGTGGAAGAGTTTGACTGAGGCGTTGTGTATCCATACTGAAGACTTCAAGGCAGGCTGACAAGCATCTTTCATGGCTGACTCAAAGCCTGCTGCTTTCGCCTTGGTATAATGGATGGACTAGGTGGCTTCTTCATGTTCTTTGCAGCCCTATGACTCTGTGGTTTTAGCGTGCTCTTTTTCTTACTTAATTCAAAGCACTGAAGGTCATGACATATGCCACACTCTAAAATACATTTAATTTCAACAAGTCCCATACATGTTTCTGTTTTTTCTTCCTTCTACTTTCACTTTTTACTAAAGGCAAGAGTCAAAGTATTATTGTCTCTTTAGAACTAATTGTTTTCCTGAAACGTCAGCTTCTCAGGGAGGATCTAGAAACATCAAGGCTCAAGCCTATGAGATATGAATATTCCGTTCCTTTTTCAGTTGAACAATGAAGTGCAAGAACAGCCACCCTTTAAGGAAGAGTGTAAGAGTGTCAATATGTGCGACAGACTGTTAAGAAGACTCAGTATTTTGTAGGACTAAGTCGTCAATGCAGTTCAGGAGACCGAGCTGTATGTATTTCATTCAGATAGATAGAAGACAGAAAATTGAATCTTGAACACTGTTAAAAATATCTCCAAAAAAGAGTTTGCCATGTAATTTACAGCTTCGAATAATCGGTACAGCTCAAACTGAAAAGACAGAAATGACGTAAGCAACTACAGGAACTAAGAAAGAAATTTTCTTATATTACGAACAATGGCATTAATTTTTCTATTGAGATGACTAGAAAAGATGGAGAGTAGGGAAAAACATATTAATTTTTTCAAAACCAGCCCAAGTTTTTTTCAGATTTCCATCCACTGCTCATTTGGAGGTATTGTAGGGAATAGCTCAAAGGCATAAACCATCTTTACAAAGTCAAGCCACACCAAGCCAACAGGGGTATTGTTCAAGAAGTCATGCCAAATGACATCCCAAGCATGCAATGCGGGAAGAGGGTTTGCCAACAAGTTTGATCTGCGAAAAATTATCTCAGCATTTTGTTTGGTTTCAATATTAACATTGTTTAACAAAAAATGTCAGCCAGTTACATAGGGGCTGGCTGCAATCCAGGTATGAAACAGTGATGAAGAGGGCCATTAATGAAAAATGCCAAGCCCTGAGTTTTATGTCATTAATATTTATGACATAGTGTGAAGAGTCTTATTGAAATGCCACTTTGTGTGTGGGTTGGGGTGGAGGAAGAGAGGGATGGTAGGGAAGGAGAATTATGGTATTTATGCTAAAGTGTCAAAGAGTCTTGACATGGAACAAAGCCCTTTAAAGACACAGGGAGTAATAATTAGCCTAATGTTTGGACAGTTACACTGTAGACGACCTCTGATTTTAATAGCACAAAATTGTACAAACTGACTATTTTGTCAAGCTGCCAAATGGAATGTATTTGGATGGGTATATGGAAACCAAATATAATTCTTAACTATCATCTATTATTTTGGGCAAAGGGCCTAAAGTGGACTGAACCTCAAATATTTATTTCACTTCAGCCTGGTCCCCTTAAAACTATGTTGTAATTTCAGGCAGACAATATGCTTTTTTTAACAGCAAACTGTAGTGCCTACCAGTGCCTGCTGAAGTCATGAAGTGACTGTTCTGCTCCCTTTGCAGATAGCTCAGGCAAGAAACTGAGCCCTGCCAGGGAATACTGCCCTAGGCCCTTACTAGGTCACAGGAGGTGACTGGGGATTTTCACACTCAATGCTTTCATGAACAACGCTTTTTGCATGCTTACTAGATTAAATATCAAGCCCCTCCATAATGAAGCACAATTCCATACCATGAGTGTAATCTGCCCTGGAATCACCCTGCTCTGCACTTTGTCACACAAGCACAGCAGGTCACTTTCATACTTTTACACAATTCACATAGATTTGCATGAACTATGCAGCCAGGCCTCAGTTCTCTGTTTTTAATTCCAAATTGTCTCCTTCTCTTGACATAAATAGTCTGTTTCATGTCATAACTTAATTCCTAAAAACTGCTGTGTTTTTTCAATTTATGTTGTTATGTCAAGAAATAAATCAAGTCCGCTATACACATCATATTTTTCATGCAAGTGTCTGGCATGCTTATTGCTTACATAAAAATACAGCATTGTTTAAAAAAGAGAAAAATTTACAGGGAGCTGCTATAAGATATTCACTTTTTTTAGAAGCAGCAATTCCTCAAAGCTGAAATTTTTGAAAATAATGATATTTCATAGGCGACAAAGAAAAATCTGCATTTCAAAATGGAGGGAACCACCAACTGAAATCAAATTTACAATTTTATATGAATGAATTCATCACACTTGTAGCACTGAAATATGAAATGAAATAAAGAGGAATTAACTATTGGAAAGATACTTCTAATGTGTGCTAATATAAACTTGGTAGCATACTCCGTTACCCAGAAGAAAAATGGATCAGCTTTGAAGTCCCTGTCTCCTGTTCCTATTTGCAGAAGGTCAGGTGCAGCAGGAATCTAGAAACTCTTTAAGGAAGGATAAATTGACCCCTGCGTATACTTTCTTAAATTACGTTAGGATCGCTCTATAACTACATCCATCTGGAGTATCCAGCAGCACCAACAAGTTAAGTACGGATGACTGGACTACAAAACTAGCCCAAAGCTAACGAAGTGGTTCGTTCCTTACCGACTTTAAATTGATAACCAGTATAAGACTATAGCGAAACTTTTCTAACAACTGCTAAGAAGGGTTTTTTTCACTGCATCATTAAACAGGGAGTTTCTTGCATGGTGCTTAGGGTGCAGGACATGGGTATCGTGGCAACGACATTCAAGAGAACTCTACGATAGGGACCTGGATTGCAATGGCGTCAGCAACGCCTGAAAGTTAGGCAGGAACCCTAAGGACTGTGTGCGTTACAATTCACAGTTCTACTGGCAGTTTATAGCAATTAATCCCCTGTGGTTCAAGTATCCACAATATGAATGACATGCAAAAAAACTGTGAGGAGGAGAGCAGAAGAGGTCTAAGCTTGATGTGACAGAAGCCACAGAGACACTGTGATTGGGAATGATAGTTAGGGTACAAACAGGTAACCAAGCCACAGAGTACTTTTTCTGGCTCTAAGATATCTACCTACACATGTGCTCAAGTCACTATATATGCCATCAAAATCATCAGAGGTAGGCTAGACATATTCCTGGTAAATCCTGGTACCACGCGCTTACAAAACAGTTCTACTTATCAGTTCATATTTGCATAAAATCCTGCCAGTCTAAAGTTAATTTTAAGCCTCTGGTACTCCATGTTGAGACAAACATTCTGTCTGGACTTTTATTTTCTATACATCCTTAGGCTGTGTTCTTATTTTGGTTTCAGCTGTGTGTTCAGCAGGCATTTTCTATGAATTTTCCACAGTGACATCCAGATCTTTTTCTTGTGCTTATAAAGTCAATTTAAAACCCCATAAATTTCCAGAAGTCACTTACATTTTCTTTCCTTTCAACATATATTGCTTGTATTTATCCACAAATGAGTATTATTTGCTACCACATTACCCATTTACTGAGTTTGCTTAGATGTCTGACATACCTTATAGTACTCTTCAGTCACAGCTAATCTAAATAGGTTACTAGATTCCACTTTATGATAATTTTCTGCATTTGCTACTTTGTTTATAACTACTGTTTCATGTAATTTATCAAGAATACATGTAAGACTCAATTGCCCTCAGGTTATCTCCAGAATTTTTATATACGTTGGTACCAACCAATATTTAGACCATCAAACTGCTTCCTTCTTGCTAATTTTAAATAAAAATGGAATTTACGCCATAACCCGGGAATATGGCATTGTGCTTTAATACAATACAAAAGAGTCAACACCTTCAGAAGTATTCACTAAAGTGGCATGCTTCGATTCTGAGAGCCTAACTCAAATTAGAATAACTTGCAGATTTGTAAAGATGTCAAAACATTAAGTGTTGTCAAGAGAACTTGTAGAACTCTACCATTCCCAGAAATTAGAAATGACTGATTTCAAAGTAACATCTCAACAGCTGGATACAAAAACTTTACTAGACCTTTCTCAGTGTGATCTTGGTTTTGAGCACCCCTGTTAAACAAATGCTGATCTCCAGAGCCCCATTTTGCCTCCTGCATTTATTACTTACATGGCCACTCAGTGTTTGTGTTTCCCTTGAATAAACTCACTTCAAATACGACTTGGACTTTTACACATTTGCCACCTTCATCTCAGGCTTCATACTAACAAATTCATAACTGCTGATTGTTGTGTTAAAAGAAACCTTCTTTAAAGAAAAAACAATCTCTTGGGAAATTCTAAGATGGTCATATTCACAAAGCACTTAGGATACAGGGCTGGCTGGCAGGCTTGCCCAATACTTATATATTACAGCAGCACGGACCTGTTTAGTTTTTATGCAGTGCTTTGTACTGCAGCACTAAGATTACCTTATCTCTGTTTACTACCTCTGTGCAATGTATAGATGTGTGTTTCAGTAAGACTATCATTTAATCAGATTACTACATTCACATAATTGCATCAATAAATTCACCATTTTAGTGAGGTTGATTTCAGACATAAAATTCCTTGGCATTTCCTCAGTTCTCTGAGAAGAGGATAAGGCCTTTGATTTCATGCCTAAAGAGGTCATTAAAAGTAATCCTGACACTTCAGCTTCACTGATGTCAGTGGCACTGATGTCAGGACTTCCCCAAAACAAGTACTTGGGTGAAGGGTTCAGCTCATAAGGTCCCTGACTCCTAAGTGCTATGCACCTCCTGGGAGGTACTGAAACCCTCCAGCTGCCCTTGCAGTTAATGGAAGTTGCGGATGCTCAGCATTTTGCATAACCCAGCTATAAATGCCTAACACTTAACGGCATAACCTCAAGGATAAGAGAACATCTGTCATCCAATAACAGCAAACACCATCTGGTATTGTATCCCTGTATTCCTACTTACTCGAACAAATGAAGCTCAAGTGACACTGGGCATAGCTTCAAAGAAAAAACCAAATGTATTTACACTTGTTACTTTGCCCTTCTGCACATTTTGAACAGCTATAATGAAAGGCTTTGCCTGCAGAAGCTTTCATTAGAATAATTTGCTCTCTCTGCCTTCCCTGTTATCTTTTCAGAATTATATCATTTTTCTCTAACCAAGCTGTGGAAGATATCCAAACTAGTTATGAAATAACTTACCTCTCATTACTCCTGACCTTATCCAGTAGCCTATTTCTTTCTTGTTATTTTTAAAGATCATATCAAGAGAGCTTCTTGATCTTTTTAGCTTCTGCCCCGAAGAAGAATGGTGGGGAACAGCCTTCTGCTTTTTCTTTTTCTGGTACTAAAACACAGGACATGCAAGAGCAGCACAGTGTCAGGCCAAAGATCTTTTCTGTAAGACTAAACTGCATATCTGGAGTTTTGCCAAAAGAAATTTACAGTTGAGCTGGTTGAACACTTTGTACTGTTCACAATTCAAGTGACATTAATATTTTTAATGTCTGGATGAAAACAAAATTACTGCACTGCAAAATTACTACAACTTTACTGCACTGAATTGTAGATAATTCCTCTTTAGTTGCTCTTCTGGCTTTTGGTTAAAGTTGTTCCTTTTGTCATTTGACTACATAGTTAGCAGAGCACGTGCCTTATTCTAAAGCAGGAAATAGTTCTTCAGGGAAGAACTTCGGGAACTTTGGGAAATCCATCAATTAACAGACTGCTACAATGTACGCTAGAGGCAGTTAATCATAACATTTGATGCAATACTTTCCAAATTGAGCTCTCAAGGGACTGACGAGCTGAGAGTCCCCAAAAGAAGGTCTGTCTTGAAAACCAAACTCAGGGACTAGCAATAGAAAAGGATGCTAAACTAGGACAAATGAACCAAAGATAAACACAGCTCTGAGAATTAAGAGTTAATTAGCAGGGAACTGTAACAGCTTCTAGAGGTCTAGAGACAAAAATATGTTTATTTGGAATCTCAGAGTTCAAAGTCAATTTGTATCTAGTACTTGGAGAACGTTTCAGCCGGTATTTTAAAATGCTTGTCATTTTCTATACAACGTCTACATTTTATTATAATTTACAGAAATGTCTCTCTGTTTCCCTATACATGTACAGAGGCAAGTTTTGTAGGTAGGGTTTTGTACGTATTCAACAATTACATCCATGGACACACATTCATACACAACTTCAAAGAATAAAGCACGTTAGCTGGAATGCCTGCAAATTCACAGATAAAGGTACAGTTTTAAAAAGACTAGCAGATATAAAGCCCCAAAATGTGTTCATCCAAACAGCTGAATTCCACACTTGTATCTCTATTCTAACTATAACGTTGAAAAGTTACCTCCGAAGGTAATATGTAATATTATTCATTGCAGGTATTACAACAGCACTTGGAGATTGCAAGTGACATGTTCCCATTGTATTTCAAACTGTGCAACATCTGTAACATACGGCTGTCTTTCTTTTCAGTTTAGATTGTTAGCTCTCAGGGGCAGACTAGACGTAGGAGGAGAAATAAGCTCAAAGGGATGAAACGTTAGAAACCAGCTCCACTGACTTCCAGTCCAGTGCACTGCACAACAGACTATGCCAATCCTTAAATTATCACATAAACCACAGCAGCATTTGAAGTAAGATTCACGTACTTCTGTGTCCTTCTTGAAAGCTGCTTTCTAAGTCTCTAAAAGAAAGCCTTGGATCTCTTTGCCAGTTCAAAACAAGAAAATGTGACAATTCCCCAAGTGTGCATCTGGACTATAGTGTCAAATACTTTGATGCCATGAGACCTAGCGTTCAAACACCGACACTGCAATGTGATTCTGTTTCTATCTGCTCCGGTCACTGTAGCGCAGCACAGACGCAACTGAGCCTGTTCTGAACATACCACCTCAGTTGCTGAAGACCGTACGTTTGGTAGTGCCAACATCAATGCAAGCTCATTTGTCTCACTCTCCCTTATCTCTACCGGTACCATGCTTCTCAGAAAGCTTTCTCAGCAGGGTGAATTTAATTGTTCTTTTTTTCTGGCTATGTGGGGTTTCAGGGAAGCCTTATTTCCCAGACAAACACCACCACATTCAGGCCTTGCAACAGAAGATAGAGGGAGAAGTCACTTTTCTTTTGGCAGCAACTCACCTTGCCATTACACCATCTTCTTAAATTTGTTGGTGTAGTTTCACGGATAGTCAGTCCCTAACATAGGTCTTTCAAAATAATCCAGGTTAATTTAGATATTAGTAATAGTAGTTTGGGTTGTGGGTTTTTTTTCCCCAAATGAACAGTGTTTGGTACAAATTTCATGAACAGTTATGGGCAAAAACTTTTAGGGATCAGTAACCTCTGCTGGAGGAAGGCTGAGAGGTGATGAGAAACTTTAAATAATCTGGGCAGGGGGCATTAACCTTATCACTCAGTTTAGCTGCAGCCTGAACAGGACACCACTCAGCAGCCTCGCTAAACAACTGGCTGACAGAAACAAGTCCTGCATCTGGGCTGTGAAATAAGTCAGGAAACCGTCCTCTACAACACTGCATGCGATAAAGCATATCCCACTGAATTATTTTAAATCATTAACCATTTTATTAGTGCCGAATGCTTCAGTTCAAGCTACCACTTTCTCGTGTGAATTATCAACCCCTTTTTCAAGGGAAATCATTTCCATCTGAAGTAACTGCTCAGGATAATGAGAACCAAGCGACAAGCAAAGGCATAACGGGTCGTCTTTTCCGCTAGGAATATGATCTGGCATACCATAAAAAGCCCTTAAAATGCTGAAGGAAGACTAAGCTACTCTGATCCACAGTGTTCTCTGATAAAGCATTAGTGGAGTTTACCACCTCCTCTTGTAGAGGAAGGAAATCTATTTGACATGCCAGGTGGCTGCAGTTTGTCCTGTACTTGAGACTGTCACTCGGTGAATGTCTGAGCTCTGCAGCTACTTCCCAGTAACTCTCTCTAATGTTGATGGGAGATTCAGAGCATTAAGGAATGACAATTACTTTATTGGCTACAATTGACATAACCAAAGCCAGACAATGTCTGCTCTACCTTGCCAAACCACATACCTAAGAGCATTCACCAGGATTCGGCACCGCTGCGCAGTATCTCCTGTGGAATCAGATGCTGACTCTCTGCAGTGTGGAACCTTTTTGAGTGGGTGTTTTTTCCTGCAAAGAAAATTCTCCCTGAAATCTTTCTGATGAAATTTCTGGAGAGAATTATAATTTTTTCCTTTTAATAGAAGATAAGTTCCAAAGTGACAATTTTAATCGTGCAGTGGTAAAAGGAATCTGAAGTTTGCCTAATAACTGAGTACTTCATGGCAGTGTGCGAAAATTTTTGATATATGTATGAGTTTTTCCAGTCTGGTTGGATAAAAGACTTAAGGGATATTTCAGGGATCACATTTGACAGCATCCATTAGTAGACACCCCAGTGATGAAGCAGCAGCCTCTCTTCTCCTGTTGTTTATAACTGATACAGACCAAAATCCTTCCTCTTTCTCTTTGATCTTCGTTATACTCTCTTATACTAATGAACTCAGAGCTTTGTCTGGTGTCATCAACAGCAAAAGAAATTAATGAAGGAGACAAACTCCTTCCTACATGATCCATACATGGATGGTAGACTTTTAATTGTCCTGGCCTGAAAAGTAAAAGCAAGCAGGATATTCCTACTTACTTCATCAGTGGGAATAAACCCCAGTTTGACAGTTTGCTGTTTCCCAGATGATCTCTCAGAAAAGATAAATTGGCAACTTTCTCCACTTCTAATGAGTAACATAGTTTCATATATCAAATGACTTAATTATAAGAATGTGGAATAACGATAATTAAAAACCAGAGATGAATGCTTCAGTTCAGAACACAAGTGAAATGTAGCCTATGAGCAAATAGATCCCACATATAAACAGTGTATCTTCTGACCAAATTTAGTTAGATTAAAAGGCTGCATTGCATGCTGTTGTTTTCAGCCTATGTTCATTGCACGTCTCCATATGGGATTCGGAATATATATTCAGAATTGACCACATTTTTTCCCCACCTCTCCTTAATAATACTTTGACAAGATATAGCATCTCTTATTTGAACAATTGTATAAATGTTAAAGAATGAAGTCTCTCAATGCCTTTGTAAAACAAGATAAATATTTTATACCTTTTTTCCCGCAAAGTACTCTGAGGCAAAGATAATTAAGTAATTTATATTATTGCCAATGTTAACTTCTAAATTATGAACCATTTTGGAGAGGGACTTTATGTCTAGACATAAATTAATAATTAGTTATAACAGTAAATTAGTTATGCCAACAATTAGTTACAAAAATTAGGAATAGTAAAAAATTATCCTAGATCAGTGACAATGGTAGAAATAGAGGACAGCCTTCGGATCCAGGCCATGACTGGGGCTGGCAGGTTCAGTTTCAGGCCTACCTAAGAGTACGCTTAGGGTTGGGATTAGGATTAGGGTCAGGGGAGAGAGAAAGCCTAGAGCCTCATGTGGAGTGGGGCTGCAAAGGGCATGCCAAAGGACATGCGGGGCTGCACCAACATTGCTCCCAGCACAACTTTTGCCTTTAAGCCAGCACTAGACCTGGGAGCCTCTGGCTCAGGCCCTGCCTGAGATCACGCTTAGAATTAGGGTTACAGTTAGGGTTAGGGTTAGGAGAGAGAGAAAGCCTGGAGCCCCATGAGGAGTGCGGCTGCAAAGGGCATGCCAAAGGAAATAGGGCTCTATCAACATTGCTCCCAAGACCAGTATTGCCTCTGGGCCAGGAGTGTGGTTTGCAGGCTAATACCTATGGAGAGTGTGCATGCCTAATTGATATCGATCCCTATTGATAGGTATGGACATCAATAGGCATTGATGCCTTTCGATACCGAGAATTATTGATGTCCATAGTTGTTAATGCCTGCTGAAAGCAAACTTGGTCTGAGAGTGAAAGCTATGGATGCCTGTTGAGATCAACAGCAATTGATGCCTATTGATAGGGATCGATATAGAAAGATATCAACAGGTATCGATACCTATTGATAGGTATCAAAATTGATAGGCATCGATGCCTGTCAACCTTGAGATATGCTCCTTTCTATACCAAGCCACTAAAAATTAGCCAATTAGACAAAAATGGCAGAAGATCAGATGGAAGCACAACTAACATGCTACTTGTAATATGGGAAGAAACTGCATTGCTGGGAGCCTTCCTGGTGAAACTGAGTGCTTGAGCCACTAAGATACTCCCTCTCTTTCTCTGATCCCTGGCTTTGGCTTTCCATGATATGCAAATTCACAAGACAACTCAAATAAAAGAGCAGGCTGAGGGAGAACAATCCTCTCCCAGCCCAGGCCAAGTCCCCCCACCGTTGCACACACCTGGCTGTGCCTGAGCACTGCCCCACACTGCCATGGCAGAGCAATGTCAGAAGGGCTCCAGGGCCAGGTCATGCTGCAGCCTGGCCTGATGCCCGCTGCCTACTCTCCGGTTTGTGTTTCAGAGCAGACTCTGACTCTAAAGACCTGTGCTGGCAGCTGTGAAAACACTGGGTGAAGGACTTGCACAATACTACCCTGCTATTACGGCATGGCTGACTGTGCTTGCATGGCTGTACCAAAAAGTAACAGCCACAAAATATCAAAGACTGTTTTTCCTCTCCAAACTGACTGCTTGTTGTTTTTTCTCAAAACATGAGTCCATCTGTGTCTTCCCAAGCTACGGACATGCGGAGACATCTGCCTCTTTTTGAAAAAAGCATGTGCGTTCGCTTCTAACGGGAAGCTGGAATTTGCCAAGAAATAGTCATCAGGACCCTTTATTGTTTTCCATTTTATTCCTATTATTTCTGAGCAAAAATGATCTGAATCTCCTCTCCTTACCAAAGCAAATCTGAATTAAGCTCAGAGTTATGGATAATAAGGCAGTGTAAGGAGGAGCAGGCCTGTAAAACATCAGAACAAATATTTTTGAAACCAGAAGGCACCTATGTACTTCACTTGATCATATACAGAACCTAAATCTACACTAAGCTCTTTTACTACACATCACTGCACTTCCTGTGTGGTTGCATCATTCACAGGGCTAATACAGCTCACCCTGTCTATGGGTCACCCAGACGTATTCAGACTGATGGAGGTAACACAGTACCAAGTACTCCCATAACTGCACTGGGGACAGAGAGCAGCAGGGATCATTTCAGTAAACTATAATGGGACGTAAGTGCTAAAAACACTATTTTAGAAAAAGCTGAATCTTATAGTGTAAAGAAAAATATCAACAGCATTTAAAGCAAAACTACCGAGGTGAAACACATTATCATCACACAGATTTGGCACTTCCTGACCGTTCTGACTGAAATAGCGCTCTATGTGCGAATCTCCCAAAGAGGACAAAATGCCATTTTGAATCACTTTCTACTTTCCATCACTTTGGTGCAAATCTTGATAAACCCAGGCAAAATGAGTCACTCAAAACCTACAGAAACATAAGGAATGGAGAAGAATTTGACCCACTGCATAAAAAGTGACTGTGGTTCTCAAATTAATTTAGCTGAAACTGGGCAGTAGTGACAAGAATGACTGTCAAGTGGGCAGCAAAAATGCTTGCAGGTGCCACTACAGCCATTTCTCATGCTAAGCCTGTGGCGCTTCTACTGCAATAATGCATTTTGCAAGGTTAATGATGGACAAGAACCTACGCATCATATCCCACCACTACCACAGAGGTGTGACACAATGTGTTCTGTTCACAAAGGGGAGAGAGGTCCTAAAACTGAGCACAGACTTCTAACCAATGAGATTTTGAATATAGCAAAACTACTCCTGATGATCAAAAGGAAACATATCTGGATTTTCAAATGTACAAGCTCTTCCTAAAGAAATATTCAACCCAGTTTTGCATATAGAAATTGGGCTGCAAAATTCAGACTCACATAAAATAATATCCTGATTGTTCCAAAATCACCAGTGCTCCAGCTCTGAAACTGCAGCATCCACTCCTTGCTACCAAATACCTATCTTTCACAATTCCTCCCTTTATCATCAGTTCTTAATCCTATTTATTACACGGCAGCTAATAATTAAAAGCAAAACATTGTGTTCCAACTCTGCAATCGATGTGGAGAACTTCCTGAGGAAAACCAAGCCACACAGTGACAACACTGTTCACTAAAAACACAAGATCTGGCATGCAGCGCTGTTTATGACTCATCCCTTCTGTGGCAGGAGGTCCATTACTGTGATAAGCTTTTGAAAGCAATAACAATCTTTCATTCACATCTTTCAGATGTATTCTTAAGATGGAGCAATTGTTCTGCATTATTTTTCCTTTTGCTTTGGAGCTTGCATTTGGAAGCTGCAGTTTATCCTTAACTAGTTCAAGTAGTTTATTACATACAAGTCAACTGTAACATGAAGTGTTCAAAAAGAATGAGGTGAGAATAAAAAACAAGCAAACAATTCAAATATCTTTGCCTCAATAGACCAAATTCTCTCTTCAGTCTCATATTTAAAATCTGTTTTACATTGCCCACAATAAGATTTTCTGGTACAATATCTGAAAATACAGACTTATGGGAGTAGATTACAATGTCATTACTCTTGGTGTTTACCTTCAGAAGCTTCCAGGTTAATAAGTGAAATCACAGTTTTAAGCGGCAAAATTGTAAAACCCTAGCTACTAACGGCATTACAAAACAAATTGGATTAAGACAGTTTTCTGGAGGAAAGAAGTCATCTTCATACAGGAGTATCCTTGGTGTTTACAGATCTCTTTCTTAAAATCACATTGCCAACACATAAGGAAGTTAGGGAAAGCGTTAGGTTTCTTCAGGAGTCTTATCTCTGCACACCACTAGCTTTTTTCTCCCAGACGTGATTAGCCTGTGGGAGTCTCATGAACTTTCTTTGAAGGCCGCAATTTTTGCTGCAGAATGGCTCAGATTGTACTGAGCTGCAGGTATTTTGAAAACAAAATCAAGTTTCCATACAAGGTTAAAAATATTCACTAAGCTTTCTCCCACATTGGATGGCAGGAGCTGAATGCTATGAGGCTATTAATACAGTCACCATATTTTCCAGGACCAAAATATAAACATTGAGTTAGAACACTTATAATATAAGTTTGCTAAGTACTTTTGCTTCCTTTCTGGTCATGGCTATGAGAAAGTGTTTGTTTAACCGTGGGGAAGAAGGAATAGATTCCCCGGACTGCCCCGCTCTGCCAGCGCATACACGGCTTACTGTACGCTGCATAACGCGAGGTGCCAAGGCTAAAAAATTAGATCCTCTTGTTAAAATACTTGTTGTCTACCACTGGTTTGTCTGGGGTTTTTTTCTTTTCCTATAAACGTACACTCGAGGCCACCTCGGTTTCCACGGGCTTCCATAGGGACAGGTTTAGTCTCTAGGAATAATCAGAAAGGTCTTTGGCCTACCTCCTGCGCTCCCCGGTACTGGCAGCAATCCCGACTAACCTTCCAACCATTTACACATAAATGCTGACGAGGCCTGGGGAGATGGCGGCGTTGGGTGGACCGGCGCCGAGGTAAAAGCTCTTGATGTGGCAGTTCAGTTGAGCTTAGCAAGCGTTAGGTGTTCGGAGGCCCGGGAGGACGCTGTGGCAGCCTCCCGCGGCTGCTAGGTCCCTGAGCAGCTCCACAGCAGCAACGCGCTCTGGAGCCAGAGGCTGCAGAGCAGCCCCGCGCGGCGCGTGACTTAAACCACAGCTAACAGGGGAACACACGCTTACGTAGGCAGCATGTATGTGCTGCCCGCCACCTTTCTTCTCTCAGTGAAGCTTTCCCGTTAGTCGCAGTTAAGTGCACGACCCAGCCGGAGGCTGTTTGGCAGTGTGTGAGAAGTGAGGGGTTCTTATTCCAGTCACTTTCCAGCAGAGAGTGTTAACGTAAGAAAGTCATTACTACTTTCATTATTGGCAAAACTGCGGTGTCCTAAGGGAGCTAAGGGAGATGAATAGGTACGGAGACCTACCTAGGACTAGTAAATCTATGTTTAGGCACATTTCCAATGTTGTTTGAAGAGAGCGCCATACACTACGCTCTGTGGATGAGGACCTCAGCCCTAAAAGTAACAAGCCAGTGCCTTTCACAGGCACTTAACAAGTCTTAAAGACAAATGAAGTACAAAGGGCTTCTTTCCCTAACTTCTGGCATAGGTAGCCTTCCTGCAAGAATTTTAATTCAATGTGGATTAATCACTTTCTACCCGATCCACAGAGAATATGAGGATAGACTTGAGAGTCTGATACAGACAACAGTAAGACAGCTCCATGCATTCACTCTCTATTCCTTTTCAATGACTTTCCATTGCATCTGTGTCCGTCCAACGTCTGTGAATGTTTCTACCAAAACTCTGGAAGCCGGCTAGAAGCTACCGCGCGCAAGTGAAGGGGCCCGAGCTGCAGGTAGCAGAGCTGTGTGGCTGGTGCTTGCTCGCCGGCCCGCAGAGCTCACGCCCTGCCGGCTGCGGGACGGCAGGAACTGGAAGGGAGATCTAGGAGACGCTGCCAGGCAGGGGCCATGGCACACTTTAGAAGCATTTTTACTTTCACTCCTCTACTTTTGTGCACTGCTTGTATTGCTTCAGCTATTTCACTTCCTTAATCTGATGAACTTTAATAAAACAGCAAGTACTCCTCCCAGCACCGATTTTTTAATAATTTCTCGAGGCAATGAGCGTGCAGCCTGATAGTTTGCCAGGGTCAGCTAGCTCAGATTACAGAGCCACCTTCCTGTCTTAGCACCCAAGGTCTGGTGCAGAATGCTTCTCTTCTCCTTTGTAGGCAGTGAAAGCCAACAAGGCCTGCAGTACAACCAGCTTTCTTGGGATCAGCGATCTCCTGTACTAAAGGGAACATTATTGTTGATTACAGAAATGTTTTTACCCTTAAAGGGTTTTTTTAAACTATTTTGCATCATTGCATTATGGTGACTGATCTGCTCTATTGAGGAATAAAATACTGGTTATATTTTTCTCAATTTTTGGAATAGAAACAGATTAAATGAAACCAAATTGGTTTTTTTTTTTTTTTTGTCAGCAAGAAAGTAAGTAGATATTAAGGAAAGTGCTTCTCACCCTTTTGAAAGTTTTCTTCTTCTGTGTTTACAGCTCTTTTTATTTGAGCTTCATGAACACTCATGCGCACAAAATGTGTTGGCATGAACAGTACACAGAGTGAAATTCAGGCTTGTAACAGAGATTTGCTATCTCTGAATTAGATTCTTGATTAAATAAAATGCATTTTGGCAGGCTCACAGTTGCTTTTTAAAGGTCAAGTCATTCAGTCAGAGAACAAAAACAACACTCTGTACAAAACACAAAGGCCCAGTCCGTGTCCCAAGGACTTCACAGTCTAAGAAGCACAGCATCTGTGAGCAGTATACTGTGAGATCCAAAAGGCTAGCAATATTAATGTTCAGATACTGATGGCACTCTACTGATACAAACTTGTATTTCTAAATGCTACGAAAGAGTTTTCTGAGGGAGATTCGAATAAGAGAGTATATGGTGCTTTCGCACTACAGTGCAAGGTATTTTCAAGCCCTGATGATGGTAAGAGCACAAATACAAGTAGGATAGAACTGGCATTGCTAGTGAAGCAAAGACACATGATGAAACACAGTAAGCACATCAGAGATACCAGGAAAGCACCTTAGTCTTGATTGTGAAGTTGGAAGGATGCTTATACAGTGGTAAGAAACACGAGGAGGCACAGCTCTCCAATTCCTTCCAGAAAGGAACTCAAAACGGGAGTGAGAAGGAAAGTTAGGATATCTACCTACTTTTTTTTGAAATAGTGGGTAAGAAACATTTGAGCTCAGTCTTGGCAGAGGCAAAGAAGCAAAAGAACAAACATCTGGGAGCATCAGTACAAAGAAAGCCATGTTCTCTTTGCATTTGTATTTTGTGACTGACTGATTCTTAATTGAATTACACTAAAGATGCAGACAGCAAAGAATCCACCCAGGAGAGACCTTGCTGTCTAAAGATTATCTGGGCTCTCACTAAGGCAGAACTCTCAATGAAAGCTCCAGCACTGGGTAATTTGTAAAGCTTTCTGCCGGGTGGAAACTCTCGCCTCCAATAAGCCTGACCTCCTTTGTCTCTCTACAGGGGATTAACAGAGGCTCTCTCTTCAATTAAGCTCTTATTTTTTGAAATGTTCACACTATTTTATCTTTATCTTCCGAAATGCTTTTACGTTACTATTTGTAAGCTGAGCTCTTCAGAAACAGCAAGAATCCTGGAAAAATGAAATAAACATGTTTTGAGATGTGAGAGGTTGCTTTGCTCCGAGACTTTCCCACTGAGACCCGAAGTGACCACGCTGTCCTATTGCCCTTGAGCGCACTGAGCGAAACCCAGCCAGAACGTTCAGGCCCAGAGGCAGCGAAGGAGGGCTGACAGCAAATGAGAACAGCAGCGCTGTGTTTGCTTCCGCTCAGCGCTGTTAGGTTACATCTGTGCTAAAATCCACACTCCGCTCGTGTTTCTGACTGGAGAGCACTGAGGGGCACTTGCAGCATTCACTTTCAATTTCACAGGCAAGTTTAAGGGCAACTTAAACTTCTTTGCTTTCTTCCATTATTAGTAACTATAAGTATCACCAAATTTCAATTCCTGTTTCTTTTGTGTTTATAGAAATTTTTATTATACATATCCCCTTAAGTCATATTAAAGCAATCAATAGAATTACGAGATTTCAGCAATGGCAAAATTTGTTTTTCCTAATAGTAATCTTAAACTGCATGCATCAATTAAACTGAGAATGGTCCATATAAAATAAACATCTTTCAACCTCACTAAAATTCAGAACCATCAAGAAGACTGATGTATTGCTTTTCTTCCTTTTGCTGTTTTTCCTTTGATACAACTCTGTGTTCTATTATCTCCCCAAGCCTATTATAACTAGTAAAGTAAGACAATATTTTTATTCATGCACACACTGAAATCAAGAAATTAAGAGTCAGACAGCAAGTCAGTAACTAATGGGAATAGCTAGCCATGTTTCAGTTTTATCTGCTATAAATAAAAGATACTCCTTCAGTAAAAGATACTCCTTCAATAAAAGATACTCCTTCAGACAGAAATGCTAGGAGGATAAACTAATTCGTGTTTGAAAGACACTTAAACAGCAGACTGATAGATGCCGTAAATTTACCAAAAGAACTATTTTGGTCAAATTATCAGTAACGTGAGATTTCCTTTACACCAAAAGCACACGTAGTGGCAAATGTTTCCTGATTTATCCTGTGTTTTCAGGAACTTAAGGTCAGGCCTGAGGAAAAGATGTGGTTCAGGTGGGCCTACGGTAGCCCTTTTGCTGTAAATCCAGAATCCAAATTTAATCAGCTGCAATTTTTTTCTCTAAGAATTGTAAAGTTAGTTGTCAAAGGAAAAATAGAATTGAGGAGTTATAATCAAAACACACATATTGCAAATTCGGATCACAGTCTAAATATATCTGAAGTCTGTATATATGTGTGTGTGTGTGTGTGTGTGTGTGTGTGTGTGTGTGTGTGTATTTGAAGTCACTATTGCAATGTTTTTCTCTGTATGCTTTTATCTGTTACTATCACTGTATCTGCATTGTTTACTTGACCCTCTGGATAGCATAAAATTCTTACTAAGCAAAGAAAACCACTCTTCTAGATCACTAACAGAGGAAAATAAAACGACAAATAAAGGCCAGGTATCGTGTACAAAAAAAGCCTACTTGTCCGTCAATTTTGCACCTCTGTCATCCAGTCCCTACACAAAGGAGAACGATAGCATAGGATATGTATGTGTTCAGTGTAAGATGAACTGATTAGCTACACCTTAGCCTGCCAGCACTGCTGGATTCAACTGTCCTTGCGGGCTGTGCCACATTTCATTTTTTCATGGGCGCTCGTAATATTACTGGAGCAGTGAGAGCACCACATGAACTTCTGTTTCCACATAACCTTTTCATTCTGGATAGCTCAAGTAAGAATGAAATGCTTTTTCTTCAGGTTTCTAAAAAGAGAGCAGATTTTGCAGACAGAAGGAAGGAATGTCAGACACAGGCAGTAGCTTGCACACAGCTGGAAGGAGTTTGGGGCTTATGAAGAGTCTCCTTGGTATTTCAGGCTGGAACAAACAACAGTTTAACAGACATATATGCTTGTTTCCATATCACTGTCCCTGTGTATCTAGTTCTTTCCGGTAGCTTTGTTTTCACACAGTCTCTTTCCACCCCAGGGCTAAAATCCACACTGAAGGCCTAAAAGCGGGGTGCCACAACACCTAACATGCAGGTACTTACCTCCTTTACTGAATACAATGCTTTTTTGCTTTTGAAAGATGAAAGATACAGCTGAAATTTGTATGTTCTTCCAAAGTAAATGTAGGGCCAAATTTTTAAGTGAAAAATCCCAGGTAGCCCTGCCACATTCAGCTGCCTAGTGCATTGCTGAGGCTTCCAGGAGTATCTGCATACGGCACTAACAGGCATTTAAGTCCCAACGCGTCTAACCATCTGCTGGAAAACATCAACAGAATCACCTACATTCATGCTGTTTAAATCCCTGTTATATTCTAAAACTGCATACCGCTAAGCTTTCTCAGAGTATACCTAAGAGCCTGCCACAGCTGAGGAGCTAGCCAGGGACGTGAGTTTTTGGGGCTGAGTTTCTCGTAGGCCACAAGCCAACAGGCCAGCAGTTCAGGCGGTCACCAGGGAGGTACGTGACTCCCACGTCATCTGTTCAGGAGCAGAAACGTGAGCTCAGGTCTGCCACATGCCTGAGCCGGGCAGTGCCGCTTGCCGCCTGCGTCACACGCTGCTGACAACGCTCTCGCCCTCTCTCCTAGTACTTGGTGGAAGCTGTCAGGGGTAGCTGTGGCACCATGACTGCTACAGAAAGTGCAGATAGACCACAAATCAGCTCTCCAGCAGTTTAGCAGATGAAACACAATACCAAAAGCAAGTGACTCACCTATTGTAATTTTAGCTATGACAGAAACTTTTTCTGTAGCCTAAGTCAAATCACATAAGCTTTCCACTTTGGTAGAGCCATGTGTAATATAGGATAAGTGACAACTAGTGCCATCTTCCCAGATATAATGGGAGGACTGATTAATAGAAAAGCTTTTAGGAAATACAAATGTCATTCAGGCTCCAACAGAAATCTTTTTACTTTGTCATTTGTTGCGGTTTTACGGCAGCACGTGAAGGTCCGATTATGCTAAATGCTGCAGAAACACATGGCCATGGCCAGAGACAAGCCCTGCCTCAGCAATCCCGCAGTGCAATCTGCCGGTGCTGACATGTAACCAGCAATCTGAGAACAGGAATGCCAAGCGGGAAAAGAAAGCCATGACAATTTGGAGCTGGTGGCTCTGAGATCACTCTCTGTTTTCCTGAGAAATACACAGAGCCAAGCATCTCAGTTTCACATCTTTGGGAAGGCAGGCTGGTGCTCACCCCAAGTTATCTGATGGGAGAGTCTAACGAGCCATTTCACTGATTTGCTTTAAAACAGTTTCCTATTTTTATTTACAAGAGAGAAGCGTAGTAACCTAATATCAAAAGCTTTTGTAGGCTCCAGATTCGCAGGTCAGCCAGAGCTTAAAAAAATGATGAGGCAGCAAGAACAGCCACTGTGGGAACACCTCTTCCTCAGATTGCAGCTGATTTGGGATCAGCAATGGTAGGTTGTGAATAGACTCATTCAGACTCCCTTGGCTGAACAAATGTCTACACCACAGATGTCTTGAGGGATGGGCATGAAAACTGAAGGAGAAAATGGAAGGATCCTGAGTGTGGCATGCCCTCCAAGAAAATCAAATGGGATCCAGAAATAGACGCACATTCATGTATAACAACCTCTTTCCAATCTGACTGTTCTCGTACATTTTGTTCTTGAGTATAATTAAAATGCCATGCAAGCCCAATATATTCATTTAGCAGCGCTGCAGTTAGCCCTAGTTACAAACTAATCTCTTACACATTTTCCTTGCTTGTTCAGAACAGTGAAGATTTTGTGGCTATACTTTTAGGTTATAATTTCAACCTTATGCATAAGTAATCTCTCTATTTGCATTGTTTACTGTTTAATTTTCGTTGCTATGGGGCTGATAAATTGAAAATTGATCTTTCAGAACCACAAATTAACACTTTAGTTAATTACCAAAATATGTCTGTGCATTCCTAAAATAGCCTGAAAACAATTTTTATGCCCACTGCATAATAATTCAGTGAGATATTGTGTATTTATTTGTGGGTTCTGTATTGGATTGGGTTCAAACCTCCATTCCCCCCACTCTTCCATAAATGAAAAAAAAGTGAATATTTGATGATGCACCCACCCAAGAAAGAGATATATTTGTGGTACTGCTTTCAGTACAAAAAGGTCTTGACTCCAATTGTGGTCTTTAGGAAGTATAGTCATAATTTTTATTCATAATTATTATTCCAGAATCAGTGACGCATATAGCACACAATATTTTTACTCATAAGTTTACCATTTTACTAAAGTACATTTACTCCTAATGAGTTAAAGAGAGTTAATTTATTCAGCTAAGTACAGTGCAAGTTTGGTCAAAGGAACTCCTCATCTTTCAAAAATGTCTTCCACATAGATCCCTAGGAAACGTTCAACAGTTTAATTGCTTTAGGATCTCAACAAGATCAAGTCTCCTATTACTTTAAGTAAATAAAATCAATGAAATAGCATAATTTTAAATTCAGAAAATGCTTTAAAACTCTGGCAGCAGCCAAAGGTATTACTTATTCCTATTTGTATTGAGACTGCACTGTGATACGAATTTTCTGAGCACTTCAGACAGTGCATAGCAGATGCTTCACAGAGTTTCCAGTGCAGTGACTGAACGGCTGTTTCACTCTCTGCGGTGAGATGGAAAGCGATGAAGTCAACTGCATATACACCTTGCGAATGTTACATCCTGAGTTATGAAGATTTCATATTGATAATAACAAGCAGTGCTAAAAGGATTGACCAGCCCTGTGCCACTAAAATATTCCTCATGTGCTCCATCAAAGTCAAGATTCATAGGTTCGCTACTAAGATTCCAAAATGTCAGGAAGTAGAATAATACCTATTTAACAGCCCTAAACCTCAGTAAGATAAAATTAAAAAGAACCAAACTAATAAAACTGTGTCTTGAAATCCCAGGCAAGTTGCAGAAGACAGAGGAGAAGCAAGCATTGTTCGGTTATTTAATAAGGAAATTGCAGATCATTTAGCCTGACATCAATGTCAGGAAAACTGATGGAAAGGCTGGTACAGGAAGCATTCAGTGTACAATTAAAGGATGATAGCACAATTAACGCCAGTCAACATAGTTAGATGAAAAATAGGTTTTGTCAGAAAAAAGCCCTCTATTTTCCCATGAGATTACATATTTGTTTGATAAAGGAAACGTCTGTATAATTTTTGTAGGACTTTGGCTCACAACTTTACAGCATTTTTGGTGAAAAATAGCAATGTATAATATCAGTGTGGTCCATGCTAAGTGGATCTAAACCATACTAAATGATCTCCCTCCCCCCCCCCCCAAATACAATTATTGCTGGAAAAAGCTGCCAATGACAAGAAGTGATACAGTGATAAATAATGGAAAGGACAGGCCACTAATAAAGACCAACTAAGATCCCTTAGGCAGGTCTGGCCTATGTTTTAACACAGAGAAGACAAAGTCCTTCTTCAAAGAACGAAGAACATAGATCCCATGTCCAAGAAGGAAGATGATATTCTGAAAAGCAGTGGCTCTGAAAAGAAATAAATGGTAATAACAGCCCAAGCGGATACGAGTTCTCAGAGCAACAGTATGAGCAGCAGGCAAAAGTTATTCTTATTGTGGACGATGGGGAATATCTGGTAGGAGTTGCTGGTGCTATTACTCCTCTTTGTGGCTTCAGAGAGATCATTAGTGGGAATAAGTGCCAATAATAGCATCTCCAGAAAAGCAGGGTCTGGCACTATGAGAGGGAATCTTAAGAAATTCCAATTGTTATGAGAAGCTTAAGAGAGAAATATAGTGTATGAATACATAAATGGGATAGTAGATAGCTTTTTAACCTAGCAAGAAAAAAGTATAACAGGCTACTTTCCTACTACTGAAGACAGATAAATGCAAAGGTAAAACAGTAGAAATATTTAGCAGCAAGGAAAATAAACCGTGTGAACAACCTGCTCAGGGATGTGGTAGATTCAAGCCCCTATATAAAAACAGATGTCGTTCTAATATCTTGCATTAATGCTAAATTGCTGGATGAGATTCCATGGCCTGATGTTTGGGAAAACATGACAACATCACCATTAGAGTAATATACTTCGAAGTACTGCATATTTACTTCTTGTTTTCCCCCATAAGAGTATGTCTCCACGTTCTAGCTGTGGCATGCTATGTTATGCAAATACTCACAGCAGAAAACACCAAGCTGTACATTCTAGTGTCCACTATGCCAGTGTTGGTCAGATCCTGAAGTGATTTTGATATTTATCTTGCTCTATTCTGCAGATACAGACATATGGTTGCTGCAAAACCCTGAATGAAGCAGCATGAGCTTAATAAACACAGAAGAAAGAAAAACAGCATCGAGCTGCACGGTGGTAGGGAGGACACCTTTAGCTACACATTGGGGCAACTCTCCATAATAGTCAGCTGAGAATGGCAAGGGAGATTGAAGCTGTGAATTGAATTAAATTCTGGATCCATTGACATGGGTGAAAGCTATTCCACTGACTTCAGTGGAGTCAGGACTCTCTTCCTCATATATGTTCGAGCAGGTGATACAATCCTAAAACAGCATGGTTCCAGTTGCAAGGATATATGCCTGAAAAACACCTGACTGATCTTTGATTTACAGAGACCATCACTTTGTTATTTTCATGCTGAGTCTTCTTGCCCTAGCAACTATAATCAGAAGAAAAAAAATGTATATTTTGGCTTAATAATTATCTCTAAGTCTAAGTGCAAAACAAACATACATTCGCAATCAGAATTATTTATAAAAGTACGAGTAGGCACCCCTGCTAATTAAAAATAACTGATTGGCCAGTTGTTGCTAAAAAGCTGGTTATAAATAAGCTATGTATCATATCAGTAAAAAAAGGATTAGCTACACACTTAGAATGGCCTAAAAGGAAATCTGGCCTGCACAAATTTGCTGCTTTCCTACTTACTTGCTATTTAATCTTTGCTAAATGTGTATGTGCTAAAAGGCAGAACAGGTTGATCACAGCTTCAATTTCCAACATGTCAGAAGCCCAGAAGTGTCTGCTGGGTGTGAATGGAAAGAGATTGCATGGGCACACATTTACAGGGGACTGTAGCCTTCCCATTTGAACCAGTCAATGCATTGCATTTTCTGTCATCCCACATGACATAATCATGGCATAATCTCCCTATTTTGCTGAAGGCTGTGTCTGCGCGTTCCGTGAAGATGTGGTTCTGGCACGTAGATGCCAGAAACTCTTGCTAACTAAACCAGAAATCATGGTGACAAGTCCGCCTACAGTTTCACCTTCCTACATCAGACCAACTACAGGCGAGCTCTGTGCCCTTTGGCAAATTTGTAGATGACAGTAAGCTTGGTGGGGCCAAGAATACACAGCAGGACAGGGACAGAATTCAGAATGATCTCAATAAGCTGGAGAAATGGACTGTGAAGCATGGGATGAAATTCAAAAGGTTCACGCAAAAGAAACTTCAAGGCAGAAGTAAGCGGGCGCACAGGGAATGCCTCGCTGAATGGCTACTATTTAGGAAAACGGATTAGAAAGTATAGTGGATCATCACAGGACTCAACAATAGCAGGCCAAAAAAACATACCCAAGGAGGACTGTGTAAGCAGGAACATAGCTTGCAAGATACACAAAATAACCCTTCCACCTTATTCAGTACTGATAAGCATTCAGTTGGATCACTTGATCCTAGCCTGGTGTGACACAAGATAGATTGACGAAAACAATCTGTGAAAAGTTCAAAGTAAGCAAGAATGATCAGAGGGCTAGAAAACATGACCTAGGGGAAGGATCGAAAGACTTGGCACTATTTAGCTTAAAGCAGAGAAGACTGAGAGAGGGAGAGAGACATGGTAACAATATTCAAATTTATCCTGAGACTTCCGATAAAAAGAAGAAAAGGTTAAAATTTGAGCATTATTGGTCAACTAACATATTAAATGTTAACACACTAAACTCAAATTCTAAATTGCATTTTTCAGGAGATGAAGTTGGACAGTATTTTCCAGAGAAATGTCTGTGTATTACAAACAACTTTGAAGAGCTGCTGCTTTCCTGAGGTTAAGAATAATGTTGCATGGTAGTTTGATTGAAGCAAATGCTCAATCACATTCAAATCAAATAGGAGGAAGCTACTATTTTACATGGCTTCCTGCAGGACATATGAAATGCTATCCCAAAGGAGAAGGCAGGTTATGCAATGAGGGAGCAGCTCTGCAAAACTGTTTTTATTTTGGAAGCACTTCCAGTAATTATTTGGACAGGATTGAGAGAATAAACTCATAAGACAGTCTCATGATTTAGTATTTTTGTCACTAAAGTAATAATTACATTTTAAATGAATCAGATTTTGGTTGGTATTTCACCCTCTTTTTGTAACTCAAACGATGGAAAGGAAATGGAAACATGCTTTATTAACATTACGATTCTTTCACTCTGTGCATGTTTGCATGTGTGTATAAAACTGCTGGCTAATAAAGAACTAGAATAGTTTCCTCTACCTTATCATATTCTAGCCTCACTGGCAATATAGTGCAGCCCTGAACTTGTTTTAGGAGCCAAAAAGGACCAACTGTTTTCCAGATTTAAGGGATGGTAGAAAGAGAGCCAATTCCCACTCCTTAGCAGTGCTAAATGCTGCTCCAATTCGTCTAATGAGTAAGTCAGACAAAAAAGTCAGCCGTGGTCACATCTGAAATCTTATTTTCTTCTCTTTTAAAGGGAAACCATATAGAAATGAATTACTATTTCAAATAAACCTATATTTATTTTAAGTAAATATAGGCTGTCTTTGAGCATAAAATATGACATAAATAAATGCTTTTTCTCTGACTACATATTTCCATATTTGTTCTTACTAATGATCATGAGTTAGCAGCATCTCTACTTTATGTGCCTTGGACATACAAAAAAACCTCACATTCTTCTCTCTGTACATTACAATGTGTGTAAAGCATACAAATGAAGACTTCAACTAAAAAGCTTTATTATCAAATAGTCCTGCTACACACTGGCCTTCTGCTGGAAAAGCATTTTGGCTTCTATACTGAGCTCTCAAGCATCCTGCTTTGCCACAAATAGCTTTTAAATTTGAACTGGACTTATTTATTTGTATGTCATTACCGCAAATCCTTTTCAAGTTTGCAGCTACTGCACATCAATTCTGTCATCTGAGCTCTGGAATCAAACTGGAAAGCTGGGTGTGAGCTAAGATACACGGAGCTTTTTCAGAGTGCTTTGCAAGCCAGAATTATAGAAGGCTTTTTCCACTTTTAGCATTCACTTCTTTGTTATGTTTGGCTTTCATCCCCTCCTGTCACCTTAAAAATCAAAACAGCATGTTCATTATTATTCATGGAAATTCATAGGATACAGAGAAAGTATCCCTTTTTCCCCCAACTGTTCCATTCATGTTTCTTTTGGGAAAGACTATGCTATTCTTCTCTTGGACAGCAGTCTTTGGAACTGATGTTTTACCATTGAGTTCACAGGAAGATAATTTTCTGCACTGGTTTTAGTGATTCTTATCTATAGGCTAAATAATGACTTTCCTGTCAACCCTGGGCAAAGCACACAATGCTGTTGCACTGCACAACTTCTCCCTCCTTTGATAAGCTATCATGGGTATACTCTCCCAGCCTGGGCAGCCATCCACAGTACAGGCAGCTTCACCCTAGCGTTCAGCTACCTTGTGGCATGAAGTACGGGAATGCCATATGCTCACTTCTCACCTAGACTAGTATCTAATACTACGTTTTACAGTGCTCAGTACAGTACATATCTGTTCCTGATTGGGGTAAGCCCCATTCAACTGAATGTAACTATAGTAGAAATGCTAATTCCTATTAGTGCTATTCCTAATTATATGAAATGAGACAGTATGTATTGCAGCTGACATAATTTCATTGACTGTTACCTTGTTATTCTCCTATGAGACAGAGAGAAGATCCTATCCTGCTCTTTAAATACCAGTCATTAAATTATACATTTGTATTCATCCTTTTGTACACAATCTCTTTCTGTCTCTTTGCAGAAGAGATTTTTCCATGTTCTTGGTCATTCTTGTTTTTCCTCTCTAGATCTCTCCTGATAATTCTGCAATAACCTTTTGAGATGGGATGAACGCTACTGTGCTCAGTATTCCACATGAGACCATCCAGGGAAAGGCATTTATAATTAACATTTTATAATTGCATATTTTGCATATCTGTTATATTTCTTATACATGCTAACATAATGTTATTTTCGCACAGATGTGTCTAGCTCAGAAGCTGTTATTGCCATGTTTAGTACAGCCTCAAAAACCCTTCTCTGAAATGAAACAGTTAATTTAGAACATGAGTTACATGACTGGTTTGTTTTCTTTTCTTCTAACATACTATACTTTCCAGGTTCTGACAGTGAACATCAACTTCATTTACTGTTATGTTGTCTGTTTATGTGGTTTGCTTGAGCATTCTGAATTTCTCTGTCGAAAGATTTCTCTTTGGCTTGACTGGTGGCTTGACTCCTGCAACATGTCTTACTGGTTTATACTTTATCTTCCCATTTTGCTCTGGGGTTACCATGCACATTTCTTCTGAGATTTATTTTATAACAGAATTTTGTTCATGTAAAACTTTCCTTTTTATGCGCCTCATATCACAGAGAAATTCTTAAGAGCCAAAAGACACACATGCCCAAGCAAGTGAGGTTTATGCACAGATGTTACACAAGGACAGTGGAAATGAAAACTTTCCCCCCAAGCTTGTGGACAGGCTCTTAATCCCTTTGCTGTGAAGCTCCTGCCATTGCCTCTGCCCACACTGCAGAATCCCCCCTCTCCTCTCAGGAGTGGGAGTGGAGTCTTCTATATGCATTGCAAACAATTTGAAAAGTGTCTGCTTTACCTAAAGCTCATCACCTTGCATATACTGCAGGGGATCAAGGGAGGCAGAAAGCATTACATACATCTATGATACTTCTCATTTGATCATACAGGAGAATCATTTTGAAGACCCTGTATGTCCCTTTCCAAAGAAATGTGCTGGTATTTGTCATTCATGTCTTAGCTTCAAAGATACTGCATGTGAGGACACAGGATGTATGCTATTAATCATACTTTATATAGGGTCTTTTGCGATCGGAGATTATAAATTATTATAAATGTGCATATGTGTATAGCTGAGAATTGATGAAGTACAATACATGAAAGTGATACTCAGCATTAATCCAAAATTTCAAATCTGGCTGCCTAATGTTAGAGAAAATAGGAACTGTGAGTCTGGAGCAGCTTCAAAGCCAGGTGTGTTTACCAAATGTCTAAAATAGATTTAAAAGCTTGACGGTAGACAGGAAGGATGCAAACCCCAGAACTTAGTACTTACATTAAGGCTGAGTTCTATCAGAGATCCGCATCCAACATCTATCCACATCCAACAGTGAGATACTCTAAAGGGACCTCTGATTTACCCCATTCTCTAAGCAGGCTGAGACAGGCCACACCTTGAAAGCTATGAAGTATGTGTGCGTGTTGGGGGGGGGGGTGAAATCCTGTTGCCAGATTCTAGGAGAATAATTTACTTTTTCATCATAATTTACTTTTTCCCCACTTTTTCCTCCCCTGCGGGGATGCCCGCGCCGGCCGCCCAGCAGCCCGCCCGGCGCACACGAGCCGCCGGGCCGCGGCCGCGCACCCAGGCGCCGCCGCCCGCTGCCTCGCCGGGCTGCGGGCTGCGGGCTGGCCCCGGGGCGTGCGGGCCGGCGGCGGGAGGTGGAGCCGGGCGCGCCGCTGCGGGAGGATGCGCCGAGGTCCCGCAGACACGGCGCGGCGCTGGAGCCGGCGGCGGGCTGGGGCTGGGGCTGGGGCTGGGGCTGAGCGCGGCTTCCTGCCGCCCGCGCCGGGCGAACACCTGGGAGCGGGGCAGAGGCGCGGCGCTGGCTCCCGGCGCGGCCGCCAGCAGCGGGGCGGGAGGAGGGTCTCCTGCGCGCCTTTGCCTCTCGGTAGACGGCAGGCCGGGGAGGGGGGGAAGCACCACCACCTCCATCACCTCCACCACCGACGAGAGGCAGCGCGGCGGCGGCGGCGGGACCGGGCGGCGCGGAGCATGGAGCGCAGCTGCCCGCCCCCGCCGGAGCAGGAAGCGGTGGAAGCGTGGCTGGACGATCACTGCGACTTCACCCGCTCTTACTTTGTTAGGAAAGCTACAAGGTAAGGATAGGGGCAGGCGGCGGACGGAGGCAGATCCTTTCAGGAAAAGGTCACTCTTCTTTCCCCTTGGTTGTCTTTAAAGAAAACCAAAGAAGCGATTGCCCCAACCCCCGCTCTCGGAAGAACTGAAACCAACAAGCGGCGGCTTGTTCCGCTGCCAGCAGAGCCCGTGTGCGGCTGGCGCGGGGGTGTCTCGGCGGAGCTCTCCCCGCACCGCACGCTCCCCCGAGCCCAGCAGGGCTTTTCTGCTAGGAAGTTACAGCCCCAGCAGTGGGACCTTTCCGTGCAGTGCACCAGCAGATTTATGAAGCTGTCCCAGACGCATATCTCGCTGCCCTGGATTTTGGTTGTTGCTGTTGTTGTTGTTTTAAAGCCTACATAGTTCACTTTCCATCAGTATTCACGATAGCAGGCACTATCTTTTTCCCAGCCCTGCAAACTAGATAGAAATATGCCGTAGCCTCAGATAACATCTAATCTCTTTGGGCGGGGGGGGGGAGGAGATATTATGTCATTACTAAATTGTCTCAGAACAAAGTGCTGCTCTTGAAGAGCTTAGTGGACCTGTGGGCTTTTGAGCTTCTGGACATCTCAGCAGCGTCCAGAGGGGCGACTCGGCCGGAGAGGGTGACCGCGGGAAGTGCCCAGGAAGCTGCAGAGGCTGAAGCGGCCGCTAGCGCCGCGGCTGTTGCATTTGCAGCAAGAGCTCCAGCGCGGAGGGGGAAGCTGGGTCTGTGCAGGGGGACGAGCACCTCGTGGTGCCCTACCCAGAGCGCAGATATCACGGGGAGGGGGCTGCCGCAGCTGGGGACACCGCGCCGCTCCCCTGGGGGCTGCGGCAGGGAGGGCAGCGGGGGCTGCAGCCCCGGGGGATCCCTGCCCTTCCCGGGAGGTGCCCTGCAGCACGGGGCGGAGCAGCAGGGCCGGGGCAGCGGAGGACGTGCGCGCAGCTCCGCAGGGAGCCGGGCGTACCGGGGCTGCGGGGTGCCCCCAGCCGGCGCCCGGAGGCAGGCAGCGAGCAGGGCCGGCGGCCGCCGCCGCGCCGGGGAGAGGCTGCGGCGGGGCCGGGCGCCGGCAGGGGGCAGCGGCGCGCCGCGCACGGCAGCGCCGCGCAGCGCAGCGCAGGCAGAGCCGGGACGTTTTCCTCTCTTGACTATTCGAGGGTGGCTTCTGTCCTCTGTTCATTTTTGTTTGTTTTTGACTTTTGCAAAGACCTAATGTAACGACCAGAAGAGCTTGTCGGGGCTTTTGCACCTGGCTTGACATGCTGCCTTTTGGAGATAAGACGAGGTATTTGCTCACCGTTGTCACACTTCAGCAGTGGGACTCACAAGTTGAAACTGAGTAAATTCAGCTATTTTTAGAAGTGGAGTCAGGTTTCCATTTTGAATATTTTCCGATAAACAAAGCAGTGGGGATGCAGAGCTCAGGCGATCTGCGGCTCCCACGGTTTATCTTAGTGGAGAGCTCGAGTTAGTAAGTCTTGTGGTTTGCTCCTTGGACACACCATCTCCGCGGGCTCGCTTCTCTCCGCTGCTGCTCCCGAGCTGCTTGCACCATCTGCTCATCGCTGCTGATTTACTTCTTTCCCAAGTCACTTAGCAGGGATGGATGCATTTTGAATGAGTTTTGCTGCTGCTCCTCTCTGCATGGGATGGGGCGGTAAGAAGAGAAATCCCCATTAATAATTGACTCGCAGCAAGCTAGGAAGCTTCAGGGGTCACCTGCTTTCTTGTAACCATCTGTCATGCGGTCCTTTTCCTTCTTCTGCTTCTTCCTTAGGTTCATTTAATAGAAAAATAATAAAAACGTCTTTTAAAATGTCTTTAAAATGTTGATTAAAAAAAAAAAAAGACTTGCATAGCTGTAACTGAGGGAAGTAGTTAACCTTGATATTCTACAGAACACTAGTGCATGGTATATAACTGAAGGGTAGGTAGTTTGCCCAGGAAATAGGGTGTTAGCAGCTTTGAGAAGTAGCGTTTTATTAGTTCAGCTTGCCACAGTTCCTTTGGAAACTGGAAGTAGTATTGAACAAATATGAATAGTAATTAATAGTAACCGCTGTGTCAGATTTGTTTTCCCTATGGAGAGGTTTGGTTAGTCTTTTTTCTTTAATGCTGAGGCACAGTTTTGTGTTTGTGTAGGTCTGAAATAGGCAGCAGTTCACAAAGTACAAGTCAGTCGTGTCTCTGTGACGGCGATGCCTCGCCTCTGCGTTTAGAGAAGGTTTTGCAGAAAAAATGGTCGAGTTTGTACTCTTGCCGGGCAACAATTCTGTGATGTTTTTACAGTGATGGAAACATCGCATTAGTTTTGGAACTATCTTCTCTTTTGTCTTGCATGGAACTTTTTTTTTGTTTTTTCCTTACTGTTTAAATAGAAAGCTAGAAATATATAGGCAGTAATACATGTTTGTGTAAGTCTGTATTTGAAAAGACAAAGAAGTTATGAGTTACTTTACCGTATGTCGGTTCTAATTTTACTCATTAAAATGATACCTCCTAAGCCTAAGCAGTTTGACAGTACTAATGTACATTGATAAGAGGTTTAATAATTTGCATTGTAGTGATATTTTAGAGTTTGAAAAGAAAAAAGCTACCACTTGTGCTGTGCTTTGTTTTAGTTGAATAGTTGTATGATAACAATTCATTGAACAAAGACTATGCTGTTTAATGTTTTGGTTACCTAGCATTATATTTACTCTGTCAAGTAAAGCAGCATTCCTTGAACGAGTTTCAACTGTTTTCTAATCTTAATTTACTGCTGCTCATTTTTGTTTTGCTTCATAATATGCCTAACTTCTCACTGGTCCTAAAGCCAATTAACCATGAAGTTAATTAATTTGGTAGCTCATGGAGGACAGAGGCATATACTGCCTCACGCTGCTAACTATAATTGCTAGTGGCAAATGATAGTTCTGTATCTGTTTTTCAAATATTCATACACAGGAGCAGGAACAGATCACACAGCTCAACAATTTATTACAGAATAATATAAGCCCTTTCCACTGACAGGAGTGAGCCCTGGATCACAATCTAATTTAGCAACTACATTTTATGATAGGTATTAAATTATTTTTACACATGGTATTCTTTTCTCTGTAATTAATTAATTCTTGCAGTGCTTTATACAGTAGTTCTCTTGCTATTTTCCACACAAATAATTGTTTGCAGAATTAGATGTTTAATCAGTCCTCTAAAATAAATAATTTGGGTGGTCTCATGCCTGCAGATTTTGGCTTTTTTTATAAGTATGGCAGTCACATCATCTTACATACTCCTTGAACAGCTGCCTCTTGTTGCATATTGCATAGGTCAGTTTGATATTAATTGTATCTCTTTTCATTGTTTAAAGAGAGAACATCTTCTGGTAGGGCAACACTTTAAAAGAAAAAGTATCTTTTTTTCAGAATTGGTTTGTATTAACTACTTTTCATAACCTGGGTGTGACAACTTTTAGAGTTGACAGGCTCACCAATCAATAATCTGGATCCTTGAGGAGAAGGTCTGCAGGTCTCCTAGTTAATAAATCTGTATCTGCTTTTCTCCTCTCCCCTAAAATGTCTTGGAAAAGATAATTATACCCGAAGAGCTTACACTTTATATTTGATCCTGAAAAGCCTTGAGGGAGGTTGATAGTGTCTGAAATCAGGCCACATTACTGCCTACCTCAAGTCTTTGGTGACTATGTGGACGGATAAATTCTGTGATAAAGCTACGGTGAATTGACTTCCACCTGTACAGCGCAAGGCTGCAGTCCTGCAAGCATATACATCCAGATGAATTGCTTTAAATTTATGCCTCCTTACAGTATGCAAATAAATTGTGATTCCTTTTGAGTAGGAAGCTACAGAAATCTGTTACAGGTTTACAAGAGGTATACAGCGAGTATATAAATAGGCATTATCCATACAGTGCTACAGTATGATCAAAGTGCAGAACAACAAAGGGGAAATACATTGCCAGCACACTCAGTGAAGTTTAGGCAGAGATGAATTTGGTTCACTTCATGATTCAATTTGCTGCTTAACAAACCTTCTGGCTGGAGGGTTTGTTACTGCACGCTTATGGGTTCATGAGTTCCTAAATGCCTAGTTCCTTCCAAATTTAAACTGTTTCTTTTATTCCTTCCTTGGTTTCCACTCGGCTTATTACTTTTTCCCCTTTGAAGTCTTAGAATTGTGTATCTTTACCTTCCCAGAAAGCAGAAATGTTTTTCAAGTAAGCACATTCTTCTTTTATATTGTGTCCTATGTTTACCCATGCTGTGGTTAAAGGCTCTTCGTAGTTGATGCTACAATTATAATTCTTCCGAAGCTATTAAGTATAATTAAATGTTATAGGGGCATAGCCTGTAGCCCTTGTTGTCACAGAATCGTACTGCATTTATGGCTGCATCTATTACCCTTTCTGTCTTCCTCAAGGTTTATCTTTCTATATTCCTTAAAAAATAAAAAAGGCCCTGTCATATTCAAACTACATGCTTATTGTTACAGTCTACGGAATACTTCTGTTCTCTATTTCTCACCTCTTTGTCCTTTAAAAATACCATGGATGTGATTCTCTTTTTGTGCTCTTTGTGCACACAGGCAGCAGACTGCCAAAATAGTCAAAGTAAAAACTCTGCTCTCAGTTAGAGGCAACTGCATTGTTACAGACACTGTTTGTCTGGTTTCCTAAATGTATGGCATGAGAGATGCAAACTGTTAAACCAAGTCTTGTATGCCTCTTACTGGAAAGAGGGTTATTTGCTATAAATACATCTTGGCTTATTAACCATGGTTGGGAAACATTTACAAATGAATTAAGGTGGAGTTGTTTTTGGAAAAATAAATGTTCCCAACAGCATGGTACTTCATAGTGCTTCACTGAGGATTACCAAAGTGGCCTTCACTAGGAAACTGAACTTTAGCTGGATTTCAGAGATCGCGGAGATGTATATTGAATACATTGGTTACATTCGTCACCTTACTTTTACTGATAGTTGGTGGACAATCAGTTTGTAATGTGCTGCCTGTAGTATCACATTGCTGAGGACATTTGCCTTCTAATCTCTGTGTCTAGAGGGCTTTTGGAAAACGTCTTTCATTCTGAGCTAGCTGATGTTTAATTTCATAAATGTGATCCATTCTATGTATTTTTTTGTTTGGTAATATGTTTCGGCTTACTTTTTTCTAACTGAAAGGCAATGATGGCATTTTTGGAGCAAGTGTGTGAAAATTCAGATTACCGAACATAGAACGACTTACAATTTTCTGCACTGAAATATGCTTTGGATAGTTATTTTTCATAAAAATGTTACTGCCATATGAAAAAATATTAATCCTAAAAATATACAGGTATGAGCCATAGTCATCCCTAATGTGACCTTGGTAAGTAGGGAGTGCTTTTTTAAACTTGTATGATTGAAGGGCCCCTAACAATTTTCCAGTGGAGGCACAGAATCCCATGCAAATTGTTTAAATATGCTGAAAGCTGGCTTTCTTTTCTAAGTTATCGCTTGTGAACCACGTAGAGGACTGCAGACTCACTGATTCTTTGGAACATGGCTTGAAAACCACGGGGAGAAGTGGTATTAATGCAGGGCTCTGAATATTTTCCTCCACTTATATATTTTTGTTAGATGCTTACAGAGCTTTTCTGAGAAAGAAAAAAAGGTTCATTTCAATGAAAATCTTGGAAAGCATTGTCTTGTATGCTTAATGATCTCCATGGCTGTCTCACTCATAAATAGTCTCCACAGCCTTATTCCTTTCTCAATAACTGTGCAAAGTATTAAGATTACCCCAAAATACTTTAAAATTCTGATTCAGAAAGCATTTAGGAAAATAAGACATGCTACCCACCTTAATCAAGTTGTAAATGCGTATTTTTTGGAAGTACAATTTTGGAAGTAAAATTAGGTCTGTGCCTAAATATTTTGGGAGCAATGTCTAAAAAAGCAGTTACTGCAGATTGAAGAGACTGTCACTTGAGGAAACAGTAAGAAATCACTAAATAACAATTTACATCTTTAATTCCCAAATAGCCATACCCTGATGTCCTTCACAGAGTTTTCAATGGGATTTCTGTCGAAGAATTGGCTATAAACTAGTGCACTCTTAGTACTGAGCAGCCACAGGAGAAGATGCTTTTACCACTTGCTGTTTGCCTTAGGTAACAAAGAAACAACCAGGCGTGCACAACACTGATTAAAATACAACTGGTAATCTTTAGAGGAAAGGGAGAAAAGATGGGGCGAACTACTTCAACAGTTAACAGCTCTTTTGCCTTCTTCTGCTTCAAGATAATTTCATTATGGTATTACAGTACTTGCGATAATGCCAACAGGCATCTGAAATCTTATTTCCATTCCTATTGCTGTTAATGGCAGGACTTTAAAATACAGGGCCTAAATTACTGGTAAGGGGGGAAACAAGGTGGAGTTAAGGTATCCATTGCCTTTGTGAGAGACAAAAAAGTTTCACGCTTTTCTTTATTTTTAAACTGTAGAAGTTTATGGAAGCTTTTTGTTGAGCTGCTGTTGCAGAATCATCACAATTATTACTTGCTTAAATGAGGAAGAAATTCACATCATTACACAGGATTAGGACAAAGACTACATATGTAAAATAAAAATATCACACCAGCCTTTTGAAGCTGAAATGAGATTTCCATAGTGTATAGACATTGTGCTAGCAGTCTGCACCAGGATAAAAATTCATAAGCTAGCGTCTAGTATGACTTCAGATCAAAGAAAGTATGTCTAAATATCATAGTGTACTTCCAGGCTCATTAGATTAAAGCTGAATTTTGTGGGAATATATGATCAAGATCAAGTGTTACAAACAAACCAATTTTATACAATACATTCTTGACTTAATATGCTACAACTTATTTTCATTTTCAATATTAAAAGAGGAAGTTTTTTCTTTTGTCATGAACAAATATAATTATTAAAATCACAATACAAGCCTTTCTTTACTGGCTAAATATATATATATATAATTTACATGGAATACTTTGTGATTTATATCATTTACTTTAAAAAAAAAAGCATTCAATACAAAAGGAGGTATTTGCAAAATGCCAGAAAATAAGCCCTCCTGAAATGGTCCTTGTGAATGACTCAATGGTTGTAATTTCACGTTAGGTCTGGCACTGAAAATATAGCCACAAAATATATTTGCTTAGTAAAAGATATATATTTTCCCATTTATTTGTGCATTACAGTGAACTCACCCCAGCACAGAGGGCCAGCCCAAAGCCTCTGCACCACTTAAGTCCTACTTAAGCCCTATTTTGGGAATTGAATTGAAATTGAAGTGGTGCCTAAGACTTATCCTAGGCCTCCAGACAGGTAGGAACTTAACTGTTAATCCTCTTTCACCAAAGGCACTGGCAAAAGTGTCATTACTTTCCACAAAGAAGTTAGTGGGTACACAGTTATTTTTAAGACTTTTGAGCCTGGAACAAGAGGTAGACATTGGAGGAAAAATAAAAGGTCATGTTTTAGAATTTGACCTTCATATCCCTGAGATTTCATTTTGTCTTTCTTTGTACTGCGAATAGAAAGTCCATTAAAGGGAGGGATAGCTATTCTTGAGAAAAGTTAGGCTTGCAGTTTGGTTGTTAAAGAAAATGTGAAAATGGCCAAGAACAACCAGTTAGTTCAAGCCTCCCATTTCTAATACTTTTGCTTCAAATAATAAATCAACTTCTGTCTCTTGTTTTAAAAATAGTACTAGCATAAGACAAGGTTTATATGATTTCATAGTTCTAGAAGGTTGTTAATTTCACTCTTTTGTGAGCGTGGTTTGAATCAAGAATTAAAGATTTTCATTTAGAGCTGGATTCAAATAGAAGTCAATTGGACTGCTTATATGCTTAAAGTTAAATGTATGCTTGTATGTTTGACTGAGTTGTGCCCAAAAATGGACACAAACTTTAAGTCATACTTCATGTTCAAAAACTGTTTGCCTACCACTGTTAGAAATAGCATCTCGAGTAACTACAGCTCGGAAGGGTTTAAGGAAAACTATTACTGTCTTTGTCAACTTTCTTTTTTAGTTCATTTAATAGGATTTTGTATATAGGTTTTTTTTTTTTTTTTTTTACTATTTCCGTCTAATGATGCCTTATATAGTTTATTTAAATCTTTCACATAGCAAGAAGGGAGACAAAACATTTAAACATCACTGTGAAATAGGAAGTATGGGAAAGAAAACGGGAAGGCAAGTTTAATATCCAAGTGACTTTCAAACTCATCTGTTAAAACTGGCTAGATCTCAAGTTGCTGCCAACCCTTGAAATGATTTCTGTGTCTAAATTATGTCAAGGCATCAGAAAGAAATTGTAGACATCTAGTGGTTATTTTAAGGAAGGCAACTGAGAAAACGGTTGGTTTGAAATATTGTTGACTTCAACATTTGCAGGATTAGGCTGCAGCAATACAGACACTTGAAAGGAGGCATTCCATAGTAGCCAAGTTTGGGTTGAATACCTCCCCTGAAGTGTATATCAGTAATTGCTGGCTTGAATGAAAAATTAGCAAAATATTCCACACAATTGTTGCTGCAAAATGCTTGTTAAAACCCTTCATGTTGTATATATGAAAGACATTTCAGCAGCAAAGAAAATGTATTGGGAATTATTTGTTGTTTAACTGACATCCACTCATTAATCACTGCTTCTGTGGTACAGTAATCATTATACATCTTCTATGGGCAAGATGAATAAGATACAGTATGCTATCTTAACTGTATCTTAGAATTCATTCTGTGCTCTGTTTTTGCATGTTTTGTGTAAAAGTATCTTGGTGAATGGTCGCATTGCTGTGCCCTTACATATGTAGCGTGGCCACATGTGGTAGCAAGGCAATCATAATTTGTCTGTAACTCATTGAACATCTTCACTACTTTTTTGAGAAGATCAGTATGCTGTGTATTTTGAAGATAAGCACAATGAAGACGGGTAAAAGAAATTATTTAGTATTCCCACTGGGTGAGCAGAATAGTAATTAGTGTCAGGTCAGCATGGTTTGATACGTAAGGCACAGGAAATAAAGCAAGCTGTGATTCCACTCAGGTCTATGACCTTCTGCATGATCTGGCTCAAGCCATGTGTCTTCTCTGCGTCTGTTTTCTCACCCACTGATTTTCTATTTTTGTTGCCTATTCATATTGAAAACTTCTTGCTCCAGGGACAGTTCTACGTTCTGTGCTGTATTTAACAAACTAGGTTCAAAGAGTTTAAACCCTCTGAAGTTCCTGGGTTCTAATGTAATGCAGATAATAAATGTGTAGTTGTATATAAGTGATTAGAGAGGGAAGGATCACATAATCTTTTTTGTTTTGCTCAAATGTTTTATCTTCCATTGTACTTTCATCCATTTCCCACCCCCAACTCTCCAAAATTCCTCTCCAATTTTATCATCTGCTGATGAGGTCACCTGCCAAATTCAGCAGTCACTATTCTCCGTTTCCTTTGAAATTCTGTGTTTTATAGAGGAGAGACTGGATTTTGCTGATGTAAGAGCCTATAAAAAGGTTACTTCACGGTCAGCTATTCCTGTTGATGACCTCTGGGATAAATTACGGCTTTCTCGAGCGGAGGCTTAGAATAAAGTAAAGGATGTATGTGGTGCATGAGAAACTGATGCACATGGCTATAACTTCTCAAGACGCAGTCACTGAAAGGCTATACTGGGATGGAAACATAGTATTTGTTTGAACTACATGTGTAGATCTGTATGGCTCAGTATTGGTTCCTGTTTAATACAACCCTGAAACTCCTAAACTTACTTTAACAGTCTCTCTCTTACAGCAAGGATCTGGTCCTTACCACCAGCTGTTGACAACACCAACGCTCACCGAAGCCTACTCATATGAATAGTCACGTTTGTTCCTTAATGTAGTCCTTCCATACATAGCATTTGTTACTAATTTTCAGTAATATCACTTGTGGTTCAGTACATGTCTGGTATTGGATATCTGTTGAGTTAATTCTGTGCTGAGGAAATAGTCGTGTTTATAAGAATACTCTTGTCAAACCTTGTTAAATAGGATGGAATACCAACAAGCAAACAAATGTCAAGACATTCTCTGATAGCATTTAAATGAATTTAGAATACTGTTTTACATTTCAGTTAATGCTAGTTTTTCCATTCACGTATATGACTGTGTAAGTAATAGGAGCTAAATAGTTTCCTTGTTAGAAGAGGCATTCAGTAGAGGTCAGTGAAAACTGTTCTTATTCCAGCTAAATGTGAACAACTTTACTGTTGCCTAAACAGAAACGCCTAAATGGTTTGAAGTTGAAGAACTTGCTTTAAACAGTATAGTTGAGGATTTTTCTGTTGTAACTAATTACGCAGCTTTTTGAGAATCACAGACTATGTCGGCAAGTTATTGGATTGCCATCTAAAAGACATTAAGGGGGAGAGGAACGTTCCTCATAATTATATACAGCTCTACAAGGAAAGTAACAGAGCATAATATAAAGTTCTGTTCAATGTCGAAGTGCTTTATAAATAACGCAGATGCCTAATACATAGTCAGTCCTTATTAAAGAAATGTGATTACTTTCATAGGAAAGGTTTTACAGTTATGTCCCACATCCCTCAACAATCCCCATAAGTTAGAGAAGCATTAAAATGCTTATTTTACACAATAAACAGCGAAGGAGGTAAAACTAAATTATCTCATCACTGTAGTGTGAGAACCAGTATTAGAATACAGAATACATTGTTCTTACTGATTATTACTATTCCACTATTAAGGCTGGAGCATGTGACACGACACTTTAAAATAAATAAAATAGCAAGTTTCAGCTGATAAACCAAATTGCTGCTTTAGCTTTTGCTTCATCCACAAGGGGTACTTGATTCTTTCTCTGCCTTGTATCTTACATCAACACATCTACCCATGTAACTTCACCATAAAACACAGCTAGCCAAAATGGTAGCATTTTATATCTTCTTCCTTCAAGTGCAAATAAGCAGAGAATCAACTTCCTGTAAAATCTCCAGTCACTCAGCAAGTAAGTACAGCTTTACATGTGTGCGTTTTCAAACATGCCTAGACAAAGTACATATAGCTTCCTACACCTAATCACTGACTAGTTTAAACAGACTGCTCCAACTGATACTGGGTAATTATTTTACAATAATGCCAGTCCTGAGCATTCAAAAATCAAGCCAGCACAGGCAGTCATGAAACTGGCTCAAGTCATGAGCCTTTTAAAAAAATATATTCATTATTCTCTAATTTACCTTTCTGTGTCTGAGGCTTTAAGTGCACCCAACTCACATTTTCAGGTTTTTCTCTGTAGCCTTAGTGCTAGATACTAAATTTTGTTTAGAAAAAAAATTAAAAATACCAAATACTTTTCTTCAGAAGGTTATATTTAAAAATACATATATTACACAACACATCCTACTGCAAGAGTTATCAGCAATGGTTTCAAAACTCATGATGTGTTTACATTCAAATTTTGCGCTTCAACCTGTTTAATTTTCCTAAAGATAGTTTTGGTCATTTTCATCACTAATTGTAATTGTTTTCTCCTACAATTAAAAAAAATGGAATTGTAAAATGTCATCAAATGCTAACTTCTTATCTTAACTCTCATTGAAACAGCTTTTGCAAAGATGGTGATACTGTCCCAGGCAAAGTATAATACCATGTATTTCAGTAATAAAGCCGCACCTCCCACATTCTAATATCTATGCGTCTTAAGTGCTACAAAGAAATCCTGTTAACATCCGAGTCCTAACAATATATTAATTGTTCCTTTTGTTTCTTCACTGTACAAAACATTGGGATGAAGTGATTCTTACCAAAATATATGTATTGCTGCTGTATTAAAGAAGGATCACTGGGAGCTATTAATATACTTAAAAAGCATAGTTTTCTTTCTTTAAAAATAAGTAGCTGAGTGATGAACAAAAACACTTTCAGAATAACAATGGAATTTCATTGTGTTCTCTGGCACCATGTTTCCAGTAATTGGACTAGTTTAAGATTGCTGGGAAATTTGTAATAGATGTTGATTGAGGTACATTATTGGTACAGCAAGAAGTGTTTCAGGAGCTTCATGGAAAATATAAAAACATGGAATGAAATCCTGCCTCTGTGGAACTCGGAGGCATAAATCCTTCTGCCTTAACTGCATCCAACATTTAATTCTGTGCTTCATGACAAAGAGCCTTAACAGCTCAAGACCAGAAGATTCACAAGTGGCCTATATGACTACACTGGCCGTTCAGCCTTGAAGATGAGTAAAACTATGAATGATATTAACCACGTTTGTAAGGTTTTGCATGAACAGGAACACAGTGTGCAGACAGAGTCAAAAGTAAAGAATATTCTACCACCTATTCATCTGGAGTTGCATCAGTGTGAACAAGACAAGAATTTGGTTCTACAGTGCTATACTGAGTGTTACCCCAGTTGAATGTGTTTTGAGGGGAAAAAAATTACCAGGTAGTTTACACCGAAGTGGAATGTGTGCAGTAATATCATGCCTTTCTTTTGGCTAGGCGCTCCCTTTACACTTGCACTATTTTATAAATCTACCCTACTTAAGTTTTTCACAGTGTGTTTGCCTACAGTTGAGGCCTCCAAATCATACATGATTGCAAAATTTGAGAAACTCTTTCAACTGTCCTAATGGAAGACAAAATACCACTTTTTCATATTGTGGATTGCTGTGAATAGAAATAATATCTGTGGATTTCAATCACTTACTTTACCTTTGGTTAGCAATTAATCATTTGCAGCAACCACTTGCACCACTGCATTCTACAACACAGTTGAAGCCATTCTGTAAAAAGAAAAGAAGGCTATGTACCAGGCTCTTCATATTTAACATACACTACTGCATGTAACCGACTGATCACTGGCTGACTAACCTGATTAATTTCCATGGTTTCATTCAGCTTCACTCTTGAAATTCCTGCGGTCTGCTGAGCAAATAAAAAATATACCAAATTTAAAACATGACCACCATGAGACATTTCCAAAAGATCAGACTTCTTAAAAGGATTTTTGCTGTTCATAAACCTATACATTATGTAATTGAGAAAAACCATCTCTTCTGAGAGCTGATCATGTGCTCTAAGGAAGCCTCTTCACTGAATATATGAAATAAAAAGCCCCAGATTAAAAAAAAAAGATTTTGGATATGAAAATATTAGAGTGATAAGAAAAGTACATTAATGTTACTGATAATGTATTAGCTTATGGATAATTCAAGAAAAGCTGTATTTAGGAAGACCATATTAGGGCTGGCACTATACCACTTAGCTCATTTCAGAAAGAGTTAAATACTAGAGATGGGTGGCATCTTTTGATCAAACTCATCAAAAATGTAATTCTGGGATATTCCGTATTATAGGTTGAAGTAGGCAATGAGTTTCATCTGGACGGAAATGGGAAGAAGCATGAAAACAGCCTGTCTTTTCATTATTTTAAAGGGTTTTGAATCTGAATGTTTCTTTCTGACAGTTTTTAAGCAAAACTTCTGTACTTTGAGTCTTAAAACAGCATTCTTTAACTCTGAGAGAGCATGGGGGAAGTTAACTTAAAAATAGTGTACAGAAAATATAAAAATAGGAGGGGTTTCAGGTGTTTTGATGGAATTAAAGTTCAAAATGATCTTTTAAAATAGAGAAATGGTCTGGAAAAATTGGATTTAAACAGAAAGTTTGTTTATCTTAGCTAAAGAGTTCTACATCCTAGGAATGGGAGGACCAGAACTTTCCAAACAGAAAGCTATGTTGTAAACTGTTGATCTTTTATACTCTGAAAGACACAGCCTAGGCAGTCATCCTCTGCGCTACTTAGTTATTTCCTCTGAGCAGAAATAGTTTCCTTTTTTGTGGGACATAAAACATTACTGCTTAACCTTGACTTAGTGCTGGCTAAAACTGAAGAACATTGGTACAGAAAAGCACTAAAGGTGCACAACCTTTCAAAAGGTGGGAAGTTATCCTCTTGGTAGCGTAGTCTTTATACGTTTATTAGTTCCAATTAGTACGATTTTTAACTTGCAACACTTGGTATCTTTTATTTTGGTTTTACAGAGAAATGGTTAATGCATGGTTTGCTGAGAGAGTTCACACCATCCCAGTCTGCAAGGAGGGAACCAAGACCCAGAGTGAATCCTGCTCTTGTCACCAGCCTGCTTGTGCAGAGACCACCAACCCTGGGGCTCCAGCAAGGAAAATCTCTGCTTCTGAATTTGACAGACCCTTAAGGCCCATTTTTGTCAAGGACTCAGTAGGAGCAGTGAGCTTCCTCTCTGGCTCTGAAAAGAAGGAACAGATGCCTCTGCAATCTCCACGGATTGGGACCAGCGCAGGGGATCAATGCTCAAGACTCTTAGAACTTGTGAAAGATATTTCTAGTCATTTGGATGTCACAGCACTTTGCCACAAAATTTTCCTACATATCCATGAGCTCATAGCAGCTGATCGTTATTCCCTGTTCCTGGTCTGTGAGGATAGCTCTAACGAGAAGTTTCTTGTAAGCAGGCTGTTTGATGTGGCAGAAGGCTCCACCCTGGAAGAAGCTTCAAACAATTGCATTCGCCTGGAGTGGAACAAGGGCATTGTGGGTCATGTAGCAGCTATAGGCCAGCCTCTGAACATCAAGAATGCTTATGAGGTAAACTAAGAAAATGTATCTTGAATAATTTTTGACACTGGGAAAAAAAGTCATATTATCAACTGATGTAACTTTGCCATTTTAATGCATGTATTTGGAACTATATTGATTTGTACTAGTGAAGATACAAACTAGATCCCAAATTTCTGTTATAATACTTGTATTATATATACATGTATATTCAGATACATGTACCTCTGACTAATGCTAGAGGAATGGTAACATCAAGATAGATGATATAAGCTGACATTAGCAGTCATATTTTCAGCCCAATCTTAACCAGTTGTGTGCACACCAGTATTTGTGTTTTTAGCTTTGGCCACTTAAATGTTTACATTTCTGCTTGTAACAAGATACAAGCAAGACTAACAAGGTAACAAGATACTACTGTACCAAAATTGTGACTATAAGTAATTATCTGCAAAACTACAGTCTGACGACTGAAAACACTTCAGAGAATTTTACCATTCCTAAGGCACTAGGATCTGAATGAAGAAAAACAGAACGAATGTTTGAACTGTATAGAGGTCTCCCAAATACTTTTTGAATCATTTAAGACAAGGTCAGACAAACAAAGAAATACAATCCAGCATTGGGAAAGGATTACATCTCTTTATTCCAGGCTTTTCTAATATACTGATTTTGTGCTTTGAATTTAGGGATGATGGAAATTTTCACGAATTACTTACTTAATTCATTAACTAATTAATCAAAGCATACAGAGCTGAAAACTACCACTTCTGATTGATCATCTCTTCATTAATCTGAGCGTGTTTACACAGATGGGTGACATTACCAAGTGTTATTTTTCAGGAGCAACAAAGAGGGGTATGATTGGATATGTTTTAATTTTCAACAAACACTTATTTACTGGCTCAAAAACACTTGTTAAGCATATGTTTCCAGCAAGATTTCACCTGTCCTTTTATTTTAAAAGTTCTTTCTTGAATTGGGACCATCACGCTGAATTTGAAATGAACTACTGGAGAAAGAACAACAGTCTTTAAAAATAGTCTGTTGTATTTTAGTGAGATTAAAAAAAAATCAGAGTTTTATATCAATATTCAGTTGAAAAACAGAAACAAAATCTCCGCTACAAGCAAAAATATTAACTACATTCATGAAACTTTGTTTCTCTGTGACTGTATGTCTTTCAATATATTTTTGTAATTTCCTCTTGAAGATAAAAGCTACACTGGTTGTGGTTATTCTGTATATAAGTTTATTACAGTGATGATCTGGGATCAAAAAAGGCTTTTCCTAAGGGTATTTGTTTCTTTCTGACAGTGGTATTTATCCACAGGCACTTACGTTCCACATGAGTGGTATTTTGTTCTTCTTGAAACACAGGCTGATAGAATAACTTTATATAGTTGTTACCTAGTAGTGAAACCATTGTTATCCTGGCTAACAGTTAAATATTGCAATTCTTTTAGCCTTTAAACCAGGAAAGAAAAAGAACCCATCCTTAAGCAAATAGTTAATTAATTATATTTTTCTCTTGTATTAGGATCCAAGATTCAATGCAGAAGTTGACCAGATCACAGGGTATAAGACTCAGAGTATTCTTTGTATGCCAATAAAGAATCACAGAGAAGAGGTAAGTTGCAGTACCTGCATCCCTTTATATAATAGTGTTTCCAGCTGTGCTAATTCCTTAAAATTTTATTAGTTGTTAGTCATTATTTTTCAGTATAAAACCATCCCCTTTTAAAATACTGTGTGCTTATGATTGCTTGAACTTTAGCTTATCTAGTTCAGTAACATAAGCCAAATGAGGTTGTCAAGAAGAATTTAAGCCCAGATGCAGAATGCATGCGTTTAACTGCACAAGTGCCATTCCCAGGTCCTGCACCTGGTCTTTGTCACCAACCAAGTTCTCTGTACTTCTACTGGACTAGTTCCGCGCACACTCCGATTGCAATAAAGAGTTACTTCACTCTGGCTTAGGTTATATCTAGATTTTCATCTTCAGATGACACAGATCATTTTCTACCACCATCTAAAAGACTGGTTTTTACATTGTGTTAGCCAACTAATAAATTAAGAAGGATGTTAAGTGCTTAACTTCAGGCATTTAAAAACACATATGGTGTTAGTGTGATTCAGGAAAGTCATATAACTTTAAGGCAGATCACTCCTAATTTAACATGAATTTAACATGATGTAAATCTGTTCTTTGCACTGTACTACGGATCTGCCATCTATGCTTCTCCTCACACAAGTTCTTCCTTCCTGTCTGATACTCTTGTAGTAAGGAGAGTTTTTATTATGGACTTGTGCTGTTTTCTTGCACTGAGTAATTCAAAAGTGAATTCAATAAAGTCAGTGAAAGAATAAAACTGGAATGGAAGGAAAGGTTCACTATTTACTTAGGGAGATTTCCACTATTTTTCCTTTTTTTTTTTTTTTTTCTTTTTTTGGATACTGAAAGGAGCACCATTCAGCCACATCACCCATTCTAATGCTTGCACAGCCTAAGTCTGATCATACTGCATCAGAGCTTTTAAGATAGGAGATTTTCTCTCCTACAATTCCATAATTTTTCCAAGGATTTATAGTTTGCTCCCAGAAAGTTCAAAATCCAAATAGAAATGCTGCCAGGATTGATTTGAAGACATCATACCTTCTTTATTTTGCTCTTCTGTTGTTTACTCCTCTTAATGGAGTGTGTCACGTTGATTCCCACTGCACTAAACCTTTACACATTAAATATACTGATTAAACTCTTGATTTAGCTGATGTAGTGAATCTTACTCTAGCTGACCCAGATGATCAGGCAGAGTTTCTCATTTTAATCTACTGCCAATATTGGTTAAAAATATTTTCCAGTTCTTGTAAGGGCAGCACTTGAAATTTGCAATCCACTACCTTAGAGACAATGTCTTTAGTCCTTCTGAGTCCCAACCCACTGCAAGCTCGTTCCCCTTTCTAACCAGCAACAGCCACTGCTGGCCCTGAGCCAGCTGAGGAGCAAATCAGATGTTGTGAGAAGGGCTGTCAGAGAGCAGTGCTCCATGTCATCAGGCTGATGCAAAACTTTACGTTTCACCCAAGCCATCCCCCTTTTTTTTTTTTTTGCTGAATGGAAAAAACACTGTGCTCTATGTAATTTGGATCAGAAATGAATTAAAAAAATCCTGTTGGCCAGGGTGCATTTAAGTGCTTACTTCTCACTATGGCCTGATGGTAGGTGGGGGAGAAATAACAGCGGTAGTCTGTTGGTCAAATACACCATGACTTACAGGCTGAATAAACCTGCAATTGGCCGTATCTTCAGCTATGTTTCCACTCCTAAGTGCATCAGGAAGTGGGAATGAAGCAGGTATTTGTTTATTCTGAAAACTTCAACCAACCTGAAGCTTGAGGACAGTGTTACACTCACTCTTATATGCAATAAATCAGAGCAGCTGAACATTTCTTACAGAATAGAATGGCACTTTACAAATTTTTCTGATTTTAAAGGCTCCACCAGAAGGTTTTCATCACTCTCACCATAACGCTTTTCTGACATGTTTCTGGACAGATGTTGGAGTCAGTGAATCAGTCCTTAATTTGCCATCTGCTTTCTTCTGCTTCTGTTTAAAAAGTAATCAGAATGCTGGCTCCTCCCACATTAAGAAAAACATCTCCAAAGCCCCCAAGGTAGTATTGAGGCTAGTGAATGTTGCCTTAGTCAGGATATCAGCAGTCACAGTCAAAGGATCATTCTTCTCTATCTGGAAGATCTCCAAAAATAAACACTGAGAAAGAGAAGCAACTGTTTTATTTTTTGTTTGTTTTGTGTTAGTACTATCTGTTAAAGCAAGAGAGTCAGCAATTGAGATGAAGAAAATCTCATGATGATTATTAAATCCTCTGGGCCTGCTGAAACATGGGGATTTTTCCAGTAGATGTTTTTCCCATTTGCCTGTATTTCTGTGAGGAATGTGAGCAACCAAAGCCTCACTTAAAAATAACAATTAATAAGAAATTCCATAGATGAAGAGAAAAAAACAGCTTGTCCCACAGAAGATCTCATAAAAAGGACCCAGGAACTAGCAGCAATCTTACCAAGAAAAAAGAAGTGCAATAAAAGAGTACTTTACTTCCTCACTTCACAGATGTACACGAAGAATGGAAACATGTTCATTTAATAGTGCAAGAACTTTTCTCAGTCTCCTATTCTATCTGTTCTGACTGAGTCTGCAGAAATGTCACATTTTAGATCCAGAAAATTCTGATTATATTCTTCAAGTTCAGATTATAGAGACTTTGCTAGGTTTGTAAAGAGTTCTCATCTTGCCATGAAAAATTACAAATGCAAGCTGACCAAGATTTGACCTTCAGGGGCGTTGAAGAAAATTCTGTCCATCCCATCTTATGCCAAAAGTATTGCTATATGCTGCTAACTGGCATGTTAGAATATAACATTTGATGTTTATGACTAGTAAAGAAGACAAGGAGGAAGAAAGGCCGTGAGTAATCTGAATTTTACTCTACTTAAACAAAAAAAAAAAAAAAGGGCTGTAAGTCAAATCATTTCAATCTATTCATGTATTTAGAATTATTATATTGTAAATGTGAAGCCCTAGGAAAGATTCCAATTTGCTCCTGAAAGATTTTTCTCATCTGTTTGTTCTTCTGTAGCAACAGATAACTGTGTACTAGACATCGCTATGACTGCTACTCTGATTATCAATGTGTGTAACAGAAACACACAAACCTTCAAAGCTGACTGAATTTCTTTTTTCCTCAGTAGTACTAAAAACACTAATGAAAAGTTAGTATTAGCCAGCTCTTACCACAGAGTTACCATGGTTATTTCTTTTACAAGAGGAAACTGGTTTTGCTGGCCACAGGCTTTAGCTGTAGCTATTAATGCTAACCATTTCAGTGCTACAGTCTCTTTTTTCAGAAGTTAGGATCTTTAACACCAGCTGCAGAATCCCTAAGTGCGTGGCAGTTTAGAATTTTAATCTGCGCTATGTATGTCAAAAAGAAGTTTTTAATTCTTTAATGTGTGTGCCTTAAGCCTTTAATTTTCAGAAGCTCCAAATGCTACAGATTTGCCTACTAGAGTTCCTATGATAAAGTGAGTAAATGCAGTGGCATTTTCTTCTATTTTGTTTGATCTTGGACTCAGATACCCCAAAAAAGGACTACAGAAGCTGTTGTAAATAATTATCACCCTTGAGGATTTCTCCATCTGTTTTTTAGACCTTTATAAACAGTCATTATGAGAAAATTCTAACAGACCTGAATAGTGAATGGATATCCTTAGTTTAAACCAACTTGAGGAGTTATACAGAATTGATACAAATCTTAGTATACTGAGAGATTAGTTTTCTGATGATTAGTTTTATAACTGACTTGGAGTATCTATGGAAAAGACAGTCTCTGATTTGTACAGTCACCATGGTGCGCTTACACTGTCTACAGGAATGACATAATTTCCTATTATGTCTATATTTTTTCTTTTGTGCAAAATAATTTCTATTAAATCCTATTTTTGTTTAATTTCTACTAAATACTGACCCTAAGTAAGACTGAACTTCCTTCTAATTGGCTAGGTTAATGTTTCATTCTGGCAAAGTTCACTCCAATTGTTTGGTTTGTTTATTTTTGATTTTAACTTGCTATATCTCATGTCACTGGGAAGCTCTTCCCAGCAAGTCAGGGGTGCCTTTTTAAATACCTTGTTGAACTTTATTTTACAAAAGTTAAGCTGGCATGTTACTGTCAGCCAGCTGGGTAAGTTGTTCTTTTCTCCCACAGTGAAAACTTTGTGTTTAACACATCAAAGTGACTGCAGTATAGTGTAGATATAGCCAAGCGAACTTTAAACAAACTAACTCAAGTTCCAGTAGCAGTCTTGCTGCAGGATTATGGAGATCAGCATGGACTAAGTAATTTGCTGCTTGGATGGATTTTCAGCTTATGCTGAGACATGTGTTGTAGTAGCTGGACTGCTAGGAATCGTGTCGTAAGTTTCGGAATGAATATCAGAAGAGGATGTGAAAATTTGGCTGATTAAAAATCAAAGTCTTTAAATACAGGTCTGACCCTACAGGATAACTTGATGAGCCTGAACTAAGGCTCCACACGAGCAGAAGAGCAGAATAAGCCTCAAACCGCTCAGCCTATCCTCTCATTTGCATATTTTTGCATCTGTAAAACATGATAAAAGTTAAGTTTCCCTCTTCCTGTGATCATTCTTTGGCGTAATGTCTCATTTTAATTTGGGTGCTAGTTTTACTGACTCATAACACCTTCTCAGGAAGCAAAATCGTATTCTGAAGTCAGCTAAAAGGAAAAACAACAAAAAAGGGCACTAGCTGCCTGTAGAGCTGGAAGAGCTTTCACAGATTTAGGCTTGTAATCTTAATGTACGAAAAATGCAGCATGAAACAATCCGGATAAAAGTCAGAGCACAGCCATCAGCCATCATCTATACGGAAACATTGCAGGTCGCCTGCTACTTTTAGAGGTAGGAGTCAGCTATTGCGAGAAAATAGTTAGTAAAAATAAAGGCCTCTGATAATTAGAAGAAATCTCTCTTTGTAATGTGGATCAGGCTTTATTAGATGAGATAACCGATACAGCTGAAGAAGAAAGGTTATGGAACAACGAGCAGCGCTGGCAGATTGCCTGTGTTGCCAGAGAGAGTACAACTAGGAGAGCTGTGTTTTGACATGGTAGAACAGGTATAGATTGTGGCTCAGTTTCTGGGCTCAGTAACGTTTTCTCCTCCTTTTCGGAACTGCTAATAGGAGAATGAACAATTTTTGAAATTGTTTCAAAACTGCTTTTTGTGTTTGTCATGCATGCCTGTCTTATGTGAACTGGATGGTAACTGACAAAGTCAGTTTTGCCTTGGGTGACCAAGAAATACATAGGATAATACTGTAGGCATATTAAGAGAGTGACAAGACATGAAAACATAAGTATTTTTGCTTTATGGCTATAGGACTACTCAGCTTTCAACAAGATTTCTGCTCGTTAAAGAATTAAGGAAAGGCAAAATATTGTGCCTAAGTAACTACAGTTCTTAAAAAAAACAAAACAAAACAAAAAAGACACAAGGTGTTTTATTAGACTGGAGCAGTGCTTTCATTAGTAAGTGTTTGGGGGGACTGTCACTTTTTACAGCATTCTTCAAGGTTTACAGAGAATATGCTTTATCTCAGACAGGTAGATGCATCATCTTTGTTGCCACAAAGATATTATACACTTCTAATGCACCTGCTATCTGAGTAAGTTTCCTGTACTGCTGAGCTCACAGCAGTTACAGTCACCCTTGATTCAAACTTACTGCTGTGCAAACAGAACCCCCCAACTGGAGATCAGGCCTATTGTGACTTCAGGTTTGTTTATGTTAAGTTTTAAAAATGAGGATCTTGGTTCATACTGTGCTTGGAATTCTCTAAAATGCAGGCGTATGTTCTCCATGACCTCAAATGCTACCCTGTGATTTACATCTGTCCTAGTTACATAATTACTTTAGTAACAGGAACAGATCCTCTTGAGTTTTCTATAGCTTCCCCTAATTACCTGGTTGCAGGCAAGACTCCAATGGCTAAATAATATCCATCTTGAGGTTTTTCTCATTACTGCCTCTATACCAGATTCTACAGAATTTAGTGAGGTTCACTGGAATTTGCACTGATATAAATAAGGTCAGAATTTGGACCAGTGCAGTTTCCAAAACAGTTAATTTTGTATGAAGAAATAACACATGCCACTAAGATGTCTGGAAAAGCTTAGCATGTCACTGAACCAAAGAAAAAAGGGTTGTCATCTGCATAAAAGTTTTACCATCATCAGGAAAAGAATGGATTTTCAACAGTTTAATTCTCCTCATTTCTCCCTCCCCCTTCTGTTAAAGCCTTTTATTGGAAGGCCTTAACAGGGATTCAAAAATGATCATTTCCCTTGGTAGGCATGCTTTTGTTAACGTTAGCGAAAGCTGCAGTACTAATGAAGGGAAGCTAAATTGTCTCTTTGCTGTATTAATTAATATCGTCTTTTTACTGTTTCCTCATAGCTTTTTTAATTGCCGTAAGCTTTCCTTTGATGGAGAGGAAGTGTTTACACAAGATGAAAGTGTTCACCTTTTGGAAGCTTTAAAGACCCTCTGACTTCATTAAAATTGTCTTAGCTCACAATGTTTCAAAACTTAAAAAAAACAACAAAAAAAAAAAACAGAAGAAAAACAATGCTAGGAGAAAAGGCCTAACCATTACTTTCTGAACACGCAGGTTAACATAAAAGCATATAAACTGCTTAAGGAATTTGCTTACTATTTGAAGTCTACTGTAGAAGCATATGAGGCAAGTTGTACATTGTTATTACCGTGAGAACGTTTATTGGATAAGAAATACTTCTCACTTAAGTTAATGAGAGTTTGACTGTAGGAAGAACTGCGTTGTATGGAATGGACCTGACAGGCAAGCTTTGTTTCAAATAGACATTTTTGACCGCAAAGTTGGCAGTGGTTCATGCTGCAGAACAATGACCTTACTTGTAATACCAGTGTTTTGGGAAGACTAGTGTGAGAGATTGTAAGTTTTCTTTTCCATCACAAAAATAAAACTATTTCTAAGCCCTTCTTCAATTTAGCAATTATAAATTTAATGATTAACAGCTAAGTATTTTATACATGCACACCATAGTTTTTCTTCTGATATTGTTAATCCAAAAAAGCAAGATGAAAAATTTTGTCATTTATACCTCTCACTGGTATTACCCTACTTCAGTCTCAAACGATGCAAGCTCCTTGCAGCTTTATCAGTGGTTTGTTGTAAATGTGCCAAAAATTCCAAAAAGAATATACACTTTACATACTTCACATATACTTTAGGGCCTCTTACTGCATAGTCTTTCATATTATTGTACTCAACTAATGGGTCTTCATCTGTTAGTAGTTTCTAGCCTCTGAGTTTACTACACTGTGGATTTATTGTCTTAGTAGTAGATGAGACCCAGCCATTTAAATAGATGTAACTAGTCTAACTGTAATACAGTGTAGGGTTTTAGTGAGTGACCTCCAGCTCCTCCCAGATTCCAGCCTCTCGCCCTTACCTCCTGCCCTGGTGCTACTGGTCCCTCTTGGCCTCATGCCACAAACTGAACCTGGTAATATCAGCGTATCTGCTCCCGCCCTCCACTTGGCACCTTCCTCAGAAGGTCATCTCCTTTTGGTACCCTTATCATTCACATTCATAGCATGGAGCTGAGTTAAAACGCTTTATAGCTCCCACTGTTGCTGTCACGTACAGAAACCTGTCATTATTCATTAACAGTTTTTTGGCCTTGACAAATCAAGAAAACTGTACTTTCTCCAATTCTCCTGAGTCTACAGTCAGATTTGAGAGAACTTTGCAAATTGTTACTAAGAGAGTGGAAACATACTGTATTCCACTAGGCAAAAGCTAGGGCCTTGAAATCCAATAATCTAGGAGATGTTTGTGCAACAGAGGGAAACGTTTATTACAGTAACAATTTGATTAAATAGAAGACAGCAGTATGAATTGGTAATAATAAATACTATAAAAATAAAAATAAATAAGCCTTTTTAATGGAATGACAAAATATTTGAGTTTGAAAACCTCTCGTTTTCACCTTATTGAGAGTGAAAGTCAGGAGTATCCCAAATGAAATTAACCTGTTTGCCCTATCTCCTCAGTTCCTTCTAATTTTAGTGTGCGATGAGGTTAAGTTTATGACTTGGAGGAATACAAAATGTAAGCACAAGGATAAGTGCAGTAAGACTAAGCATAAGCGCAGGACCTAGAGGGAGTTTAAACCAGTTTGCAGGATGGAATGGTCATCACCAGCACGCAGATAGCTTGAATAACTGCAGTGGGGATCTGCAGAAATACTATCCTAGTGAATGAATTTTTTTCAGGATACGTTCTCTATCTTCACAGTGGCTCCTGTGAAGGTCGCTTTAAATTTTCCTGTTTTCCTTGGGCTCTGAAACAGATCCAAGTTTCCCCTCCTCTCCCCCCAAAATTTATACTGCATATATAAAATGCAAGTCTTAAAACTGGTCACGAGAGGATGGAGAAAGACTAAGTCCAAAGCAACCGTCCAATTTAATTTCTCCCCAGACTTCAGAATTACAGCCTGCATTAGAAACCTGAATCAGCACTAAGCAAAGACTTGAATTTCACTTTTATCTTTTAATGGGGTTTTTGCTGCTTGCAAGGCAGATGGTTTCCTGGGAGCTCTCACCAGCATGCAGAATTGAACTCCATAAAGACGCAGTAACAAAAGCATCATGCTTAAACAGCTCTGTTGTTCTCACATTCATTTTACATTTCTTTTAAATCAAAACCAACATCCTGTATCAAGAAATCACATTTATTGACTAACTATCCTCTGTGTAGAAAGTACAGAAACACCAGAAGTTTGGACTTTAATTGACTGTCCTTCCAGGATTGTTTTCTGCTTTGTATCGTGTTTTAATCTCACAATTCATAGAATTATGCCCAGAAACTTGACATCAAGTTTTATCAGAAATTATTTTTATACTAAAAAGCATCAGCTAGGAATTTAACATAATTTACTCAGAACTTTATAAGAATTAGACTCAATGTGTAATCTGGCTCGTGTTAATGGTTGATTCCATCTTCTTCCGCTCAAATGCAAAAGGAGAGCATCCAACAGAGAAAGTCATTCTAATAGTAAGTGGAGCTGCTGTTGATCTCTTTATAATTATTTTGTAAATAACAGTAGTTATTTTTTTTCTAGTTCAGGTAAACACTCCCTGGTACCATCTGCGCACTGATTTAGTTAAGTGGGCAGCCTTATTTTATGAAGCCAGTTGGCTGGTCATCTTAATACATAGCCCACTTGAAAGCTAGGATTTCAGCAGTGTGGCAGGTGCAGAAAGAACCATCGAACGAAGAGGTTGCTAATGTTGATCAGGGCATATGGATTTGCTTCTTACACCCATCACAAGTATCTTGCAGGAGCTGTGAACCCCTTTTTTACCTTTTGTTTAATTTATTTACTTCCCTGCTTCTTTCCTACCTCCTGAGTTCCTTCCTGAAGATAAAAAAATTAAAAACAGTGAGATGTTGGCATACTATGGCAAGAGGACAGTCTAAGTACTCAGCTGAAGTGTAATAAAATCTCTCTTCTCCGTTTTTGTTTACTGTGGCTTTAGTAAAAGCCTACCTTTAAAGAAATCCTTCGTTTGAGTGATAAACTGGAGTCTGTCAGAACAGAACCGGTGTATAGAATTTCCATCCTGCTGAAAAGTCGTATGTGATTCGTTTTCACACAATACAGAAAGATTGCTAGAGCCCAACTCCGGACCCTGTGCTGAGCTCCACCAAGGAGGCTGTGTTATGGAAACTTTGTCAGACCTTGCAGGAAGGGCATTCTGTACACCCCAAAGGAGGGGAATATCAGCAAGAGCTGTTGCGTTGTCTAGCTTATGATTGCAGAAGCATAAACCGTTGCTGTCCTTCTGGGAGACGACTGTTCCAGACTGTAAATAAATTTTGGATGAATCCAACCCCTCTTCACAAGAACATTCTCCTCCCACTTTTGTTTTGATATTTCAGGCTCATGCTCAGTGATTTGAAATATGAATAAATTTGAAAAAACAGGTATAAATATCTTCTGTTTTCCAAAGTTCAAACAAAAATATACCTGTAATGATGATTTATTATCTTCTATAAATAGAATCCAAAGACAGACTCCTAAACATTATCTAATTACTCTGTTTTGAATACAATAGGTTGTTGGTGTGGCTCAAGCTATTAATAAGAAATCTGGAATTGGTGGGACTTTCACTGAACAAGACGAAAAGGTATGAAAGACATTAGCATCTCTGTTCTATTGCCACAGGGGAAGGGGGGTGGCGTTCTTTTTATTCTTCATACTAATTAGAAAGTTGGAAGTTACCACAAATTAAACACCTCTGAAAAACATAAAAATTACTGGTAACATTGTACTTTTCTTACTTTATGAGGTCATGAGAGATGCAGATATGAAATGGTTGAATTTCTGGATTAGCATGGAGTCTCTCATACATCACTGAAACACAGGCTTACTCTACTGAAATGTGTTGTAAATCAGTTTCATTGCTTTTAAGCAAGAGCATTTTTTATGAAGTGATTTTAAATCTCTTGGTATCCCCAGAAATACATATTTTGAATATTAAACTTTGCCTAGTGATTTTTTTTTGGGGGGGAATCTTTGGATAAATTATAAACAAAGTATGAATGAAATAACAGAAGTGCAGAAAGCACCTTAATCCCTAAATCTCACACTGAGTTGCTTTCCAAACATTTCCAGACTTCACATTTGGACTGGCATAGCAAGAAAGGCTGGACTCAGCCTGAAGAAACTGACTTAATCCCCTGCAATAAACAAATCAGTACTTACTCTTTCCCTTTTAAAAGTTTCCCCTTTAAAACGGAATATATAATGAGTATCTGCAGGATATCAAAGTTAATCCCATTCCAAACAGGAAAGAACTTGTGGCTTTGCTAGGTTAGCAGAATTTTATTTCCACTTTCTAAGAGACTGACTTTCCAAGAGATTGTCTAAATTCAGTTTTTCCAGGTAACTGGAAAAAAACTGTGTTGTTGCCTAACGAGTCAATTCCTCTTTGTTGCTTCTTATTCCACTCATACTTTCACCAGGATAAACTATGAAGATCATGAGTTTAAAAAGAAGAGATTCTTGAGGAAATGTCAGCAATACATTCAGTCTAACTGGAAAATCCTGAATGTGTGATTGCAGAAAATAAATTTAAAATATGAATCAATACTTCAAAGTGAAAACAAGAAAAAATTGCAGTAGCTTGTCTTTCAATAGAGTTAAGATGCTGTAAGACATTATCTTCAGTAGATGTTGATGTTTGTCTTCAGGATTTTGCTGCTTATCTGGCATTTTGTGGAATTGTTCTTCACAACGCTCAGTTGTATGAGACATCTTTGCTTGAAAACAGACGTAATCAGGTACGGTCAACAGGTTTGTCCCAAGAATACAGAAATTATGGCAGCGAGGTAGCAATTAGGGCCTGCTCCTGATATTTCTTATATGGTAGTTATTCCTTGGCTGTTTGTAATTACTCTACTTGAATCCTGTGTATCCCTGATAAAAGCCCTAACTAATTGCACTGAGAAGTGGTTGGGCATGTTCCAGCTCAATCTGTGAGAAGGTGACTATGAAGGGGAAGAAGGTAAAGCAAAGTATCAGTAAGTTCATTCCATCCCAAAATACTAGATACTACCTGAAGTTATCCTGTGGCTCATTCTATATAATATAGAGCTGGAGGCTTAAGTACTCCAGAAATTTCAGACAAAATTAACTTTACAGAATAGCAGATTGTACAGATTGCTCTTTTAGTCTCCTCCACCTGTAAATAGTCACTTATCATTACTGAAAATATTGTACAAAACTATATCTCCTGCTGATGAATGTAATTGTATTTTGCTGCTGACTATATTACTGATAGGTTATTTACAGGTAGAATATGGCCTTTATGGATAAAATATATCTGCCAAACTTGGTATGAAAAGGTTTTGGAGAAATAACTAGGCAGTTGTTTTAAAACCTTCTGGTAGGTTTGAATTACCAAGTGACTATGAGTGTTAGTAAACTGGTAGAAATTTGGATAATGTTTTCAAATTGATTCCATGCTGCTTGTGGAGAAAAAGGGACTATAATTTGACCACAGCTGAGAAGTCCCTCAGCAGTAGCTTTTTAATATGGCAAACTGCATCATAACGGTGTTTTCACCAAAGGAGTTCATTAGGATCTGCTAGAATTGCAACAGATAGATAATAATTGCCTTCAAAAGGTTTCAGTAATTGAAGTATCATTTTTGGCATTTTCAAAATACACACATGGGCCATTGGAAACTATTAGGTTTGCTAAGGGCAAATTACTGTGTGCTGTTTGGATTTCACAAGTTTTGTTTGATGAATTTCTTTGCTCACTGAACTATTTATATATGCCTAAACCTATTCTTTTTGATTGGAAACATCAGACAGCTAACTATGCTATTTCTTCCATCAAAGGTGTCATACTGGCTATTAATGGTTGTTACCTTGCAGTTCATATGATAGCCAAAACTTAATTTTTGTCACACGAGTACGTGTTGACTTCCTTGATTCAGGGAAGAAGGGAAGAATGGGAAGAATCAAAGAAACTAGTAATTATAATTATTGCTTACATCGCAATTAGATTTTCACAAAGCGCTTTTTTTCCAGGTGCTTCTTGATCTTGCCAGCCTGATTTTTGAAGAGCAGCAGTCTTTGGAAGTAATTTTGAAGAAGATAGCTGCCACTATAATATCCTTCATGCAAGTACAGCGGTGTACCATTTTTATAGTGGATGAAGATTGTACTGTGAGTATGTTTTTTTATTTAACCAGTATGAGCTTCCTCCATTCTGATTCAGCACCATTTCACAGCCACAGTATGTTCTGTTGCCTTTGCCTGCTCTGCCTTTGCTTTTATAGCATCACTCAGGTTAGGTGTTGATTTGGGAGGCTTAGGTCTTTGTGTAGGCCATACTCTATTTTCTGCAGTGATTTTGCATTGGCTGTTGGCAAATTAAGACTTTAAGTTCTCCACATGGCTCTTCCTCACTCCTCCAAGTTGGTAGTGTGGTTCTCTTATGGCATGGACCTTGAATGGAGAACTCTTTTGTAACGCGTTTGCTTGGCTACTGAGGTAGGAAGGAAAAATAGAAAAGGTTGGAAAGAAAATGGTATGGCTCTTACTTGCTGTGCAGAATCACTCTTGACTGCACTTTTTATTTCTTGGGTATATCTATACAGGAAGATTCTAAACAAGATATCTAAACAGGATCATGGAGCATCCCAAGATCCTGGTTCACTGGAGCAAGCACAAGTCCTTTCCAATCTGCCCACCTGCATTTCCTTCCTCTTGAAAATAGGCTGCAGAATGACAAGCATGATATTGTGTGCCTCAGTCTTGTACTGGCATTCCTAGTTTTACTACTCTTTATGGGTATGGGTGGACTAAGACCTGGAAGTGAGGTGATGTTTGCAGCTCCTATAGCACAGACGTAGCCCTTGCTTTACTTGTGTTTATCTACCATGATCACATCTCTCAGTGTAAGAAAGTCTCCTGCACACAAGTGCACATTCCTGCATCACAAGAATACAGAAGGGGAATTTACATAATTTTTGTGCTCACACATTCACACTGTCTGTACAGGTTAGCTAAACTCCAGAACCTAGTTTCCAGTCTGTAGTTTGAATCTCTACTACAGAGAAAATCTGATTTCTTTGTATTTTTAAGCTTCCCAAATATATATATATATTAAAAAAAAAAAAAAACCTACGTGAAAAGCAACAGAGAGACCTGTCAATACGTTTTAAAGGCGTTCATGTCCCAGTCCATTCAAGTAAAGCAGATGTTATGCCCTCCTGTTCTGGAACTGGATGAATGTTAAAATATGGAAGTTCTGTGCTAACAGGTAAATTTGGCACAGCTTATAAATACTGGCATTTCTTCTCAGAGTAAATGATCAGTAAGTAGAGATTCAAGAGACTTCAATGATATTTAAATATGTATTATAAGATATTGTTGCAGTAGGATCCTGAACTATTGACGCTAGATGTGAAACGCAGTTAAATTTTTTATACTTGCCTTTATTACAGATTAGATAATCCCAACGGGCTTTTTTTTTCGTGGCGACTACTACTACTATAACTTGTTACAACCACGTCCCTATATTGAAAAAATCCTCTTTGTATTTCAGGATTCATTTTCTAGTGTGTTTCACATGGAATCTGAGGAATTAGAAGATTCAGCTGAAAATCTAAGGAGGTAAAACAATGTATTCAAACTTGGGTTCATCACAGGAAAATATTGAAAAGATTAAGGTTTTAAGGTCCTTTCTTACAAAAAACATATTTTTTCTAAGTACCATGTATTATTGCTATTTGCTGTGGAGCAGGTTTTGCCCTGAAATACGCATATACAACTTCTATTGCCTTAAAAAGGTCACAATTAGAGCAGAATAGGAGAATAAGGTGTATTCTCTTCTCTTGGCAGGTCTCAGGACCTACAGAAATCTTAATTTTGTAGTTCTAGTTTATATACTGTAATTTTAACTTCTGTAATTATTTCTTTTTCTTTTCTTCTTTTTAATTAACTGTATTAGATTGTGGTAACACAAAACAGTTTGAAAAACACACACACTTTTTCCTGAAGAAAGTAAAATCATTCAGCAAGCTTTCAGCAACTCCTGAGGCTCCCTTAAAGACAAGCTGGCTGAAATGGAAAATACAACATACAACGTAACTTAATTTGCAAGGAATTGGAACAGAGAGGAAAAACTCCCTCTCTCTCGTTTCACTGCTCATATACTGCCCTGCTTTGACTAGGCCGTGGAAGAGCTTCTTGTAGTTAGAAGGGAAGCAGTTTGTAAGCCAAGCAATCCTATACAATTAGGTACTCCCTTTATTTCACATACCTAATGTCAAGCATCAGTTATAGGGCCCTTACAGAAACATCACCAGCATGATATTTAGAAAGAACAGACTTCCAGGCAGATTCTTGAGCAAGGTTTTAGATGATAAAATTAATCTGGCAAAGCAAAAGGAATCTTGGGGCTAAGCTTAAGATACAGAAAATTATTTTAGGTTTAAGACTTCCATGTTTTCTTACTGCTGTATTGGTATTTGTTCATAATAATTTGTGATCTAAGACTTCTGGGTGGATTTTGAGCTCTGGTTATACGCTTTGAATAACAGCCTTCTGGTTTAGCATGCTATTTTACTCTTGCTGTTGTTAACAAACATAATAATGTAGTAAATCAGTAGTCAAAACCTCCAGAGAAGGGGTCAGCCCCTTTGCATTAGGTATTGTGCAAAAGTACAAAGAAACATCCTTGCCAAAAAGAGCTTATAAAATACAGATTTGAATTGGAAAAGATCTGAAACACTAGTATCAATATAAATTGAACATATATTGAATACTGAACAAATTAGAGGCTTGTCGTATATCTGAAGTTCCATAACTGCCTAATTCTCTTTAAGATCATAGCTTGGAGATCTAACAATAAAATAATAGTTGCATTTCGAGACTAAGCTATGGAGATGTACAAAAAGTGAAAAGTAAAAATCTAATTTTGTGGGCTTTTCTAGAACTGATCTCTAAGAAGTCTGTCAATTGTAAAGTAGACACATCCACTTTAGTAGATACTAATCAGAGTATTAATACTTTTTATTTACGACTTTTACCAAAAATTTTGTAAAGTACTTTAAAATGAAGGATAAGCATTATTCTTATTTTATAGATAGGGAAACTGAGTCAAAGAACATGACTGACTGAATCAAGAACAAAGTTCTGAAGTTCTAACTTTCAGTTGTCTTCAAAAAGCCACCAAGAATTTCAACTGGGAGGAAGGGAAAGAGTTAGAAATATTTGGATTCAAATACGCAAATTAAATAGTTCCAAATTTAGTCTGAACCTCCATATTTAAATTTTGAAAATGACTGTCTCCTCACCTTTTTCTGTCATTAAAAGCTGTTTTTTCCAATACTGTCAAAAGAGTGAGACACAGTTGCATATAAAATACACCACTGCATGTGTAGTGTCCAGAAAGAAAACGGAGATTGTGGTATCCATTTGACCTCTTTTGCAGTGAACGTTTCTTATGGGAAATTGAACTACACGTTTGAAAATTAAGTCCAAAGAGTGTGGCATAAGCAAGTAAAAACTGTTAAGATCTATTATGATCTTAGACAACATGCAGTCAGAAAGTACAGAGGTACAAAAGGATAGTAAGATCACAGGGTAAAAGGGAAATTTCCTGTTTACTTCCTCCTCTGTACTATGGGGATGTTAAAGTGACAGAATTTACCCTTTCTATTTGTTTTTCCTTTCATGCTTATTAGTTAATGCACTCCAAATGTAATTTACTGCTTGCATGGACCATTAGTAAATTATATCTCATAACTGACAGGGAATTCTGGAGACTTAATTGCATATCTGCATCTTGTTTAGCACACAGAGCACAATGATATGCTACCACATACTAAGGACTTCACTATGAGTCAGCCACTGGAGTTAAACTTTGGCTATGTTCTAAAGTCACCAGCTTGGGGAGACAGAAGTATAATGACACAGATTAGACAGGAAGTATTACTTGTAAGATAAAATTTTTTGCTGATTATATAATCAAGGACCCTGAATCAAACCCCAAATCAGATAGGTTTTCAAAATTGTGAGGTGTTGCCATGCATAACCAAGTTACATAAAGAAAGAACAATTCCCTTCCTCCAGTACTTTAAATGTCCTCTGGATATGCACTTACAGCAGAAGGATAACTACAGTCAAGTCCAATATCAGAGGGAAACTGCAGAGGCTTGATGGGAACAAGTACATATGAAGACATGTGTCCTCCTCCAAAACGGGCGAAGGAGTCAATAGAATTGAAATGCCTTAATAAAATAAATCGTGGCTCTAAAATTAGGAGAGGGATGATTGATTTTGTAATGATATTTCATGTCCTGATTTGGAAAATCAGAAATTCTATTTCAGTAGCATGATCCCCGTGCAATTCGTTATAAATTTACTTTTAAAACACATGAAATGAGCTTAGAATCAGAAAATTCACAAATGTTACCAGCTACATTCAGTTTAAAAAATAAATGAATTTTACACGGTCGTGATTTTTCAAGTGTGCAAGATTTGTGAAGGAATATTATTTTTAAAGGGTTCTGTTTATTTCACTATGTACCCTTGGTTCACTCATCGTTATCCTTCATCTACATAAGCTGTGCTGATTTATTTATTTCTTAAATTTGGTGGTTTTGACTTCTTTAACATTTTAGAAAGTTAAAGAATGGTGTAGTGTATAAATGGCGTAGCAGTTTTGTGATGATGGTAGCTGGATTAGGAGACAGGAGTTGAAATCAGCTCCGTTACACAGATATTGATTATATCTTTCTTGGCTTTATACAGGAAAAACTTGTACAATTACCTACTTTGCATAATGAAGCATGTAATAGGAATGTTTTATCTTTCAGGGACTATGATACAAACAAAATCAATTATATGTATGCTGAATATGTCAAGAATACAATGGAGCCCCTCAACATCCCAGATGTCTGCAAAGACAGAAGATTTCCCTGGACAGTAAGTAAAATACACTGAGGTTTGAAATTCAGAAATGGAAAATGTTTTCCTGTTTACCTCTCCAATCTTTTTTGCTTTCCTCTCATTACTCCTGTTTTCTATGACGTTCATTATCAATGCGCAAATGGTACAATACCCATACAGAGTGAGCAAGGTGACCAGGAGAGGGTTTTCTCCCTATAGCCTTCATTTAAAAAGCCTAATATTTGTCTGGCAATAAACACACACTGCGTGGTTGAGAGGTAACTGTACGTTCTAAGGAAAGCATCCGAGTGAAGAACAGCTGGAGATTTTCAAAGTAACTCTCTGTAGTTTATTGTGGTTGTTGGGAAGGTCTCAGAAGTTCCTTCCCTTTCATTCCCTCCTTTCCCTCTTGTTCTGGCAAAGATTAATGTTATGGATACAGATTCTTTGCTGTTTTGAAGAAGGAACAACTTCACTTTTCTTTGGCAGCTTATGCTTCACGCTTCATCAAGTGGTGTCAGCTTGTGACATGGTGTGCCAGTGAGCACACAGACAGATAGGGAGAGTTAGGAGGGAAGGTCACTTGGCAAGATTCAGACTAAAGTCACAATGCCTTTTAAAGTCATTGTCAACAGAAAGCAAGCTTCTAACTATTTTTCTCTCAGTGCAGAAACTAGAAAAATATCTGCTCTTCTCATTATATTTAAGCCTCTTAGCTGGGGGGCGCTCAGGTAGAGGATAATAAGAGGAAAGAGGAGGTATAACGGGAGCAGATTTTTACCCAACTCTTTTTGCTCTGAGTCACACAACGGAAAGGTCAGGAAGTACAATGTTCAGTGTGACTGTTTCAGTAAGTGGAAAGAAGGGGCAGGCTCATGCCGGTGAGCTCTGTTGCTTCCCTTTTTCTCTGTGCGAAGTTTCGCTGATGTTCTGGAGTGGGAGTCTATGAAGGACTGAGCGACACGGGAATTGCGAGCTCAGCACTTTACAGCATAAGGCCCAAAGCTATCTTAATTGGAAGAGTGGAAGAAAAAACAGAATCAGATGGATGTACTGTATTACATCAATAAAGAAATAGGTGACTATTTGAAGACATTTTAAAATAGAAGAAATACCTTGAGAGTCATTCCAAACAAGCGTTTGTCTGAAATGAGCCTTTCGCTTTATCAGCACAGTCACCGTGGCTGCATCTCCACCACTGTGTAGGAGCAGTTTCAAGGCTGCTGAAAGCCCAAGTACCCTGACATGAGGGAAATCTAAGGTGTACCTGGTGCCCCAGAAACCCTGCCTTGGCTCTTTCTTTAAAGTGCTCAGTGGCATCCTTACTCACTTTATGAACAGACCCTGGTGCTTTTTAGCTGCTTTGGTGGCCTCAGCTACCTATGTAGTGATATGAGGCAGACCAGACCAGACATGGTTCTTCCATGGAGGAGACCTGTTGTTGCCTGCCTCAGATTCAGGCTACCGACAAGGACAGTAGAGAAGTCATATGCTAAGCCTCAGCACCCATGTGTACATGTTCTCCCTCGAATCAGCAAAGTTAGTGCAGCATAGACAAAGTCTGAATATCTACACCAGCTCTTTTAGCCATTTACTCCTGTTTAGTCTTCTTCCTGTTCATTAATACTGGGTCAAGCATTTTTTTAAGCGCTGTGCACTGTGGTCTTATCTCCAGTCAAGTCAAATCTGAATTATAATGCATCTGGACTTTATGAAACAGCAGGTTCTCCTCACGGTAGCCATAAACTGGTTTTCATGCAAGCTTGACTTCAGTGTTTCTCAGCTGGCCTTGCTGGAGAGGTCTAGGGAGAGATGCAGATTTTCCTGCTTTTTTTACAGCTAATTTCACAGGTTTGTCTTTCTAGATCACAGTTCAGAAACCAGGAAATTCTACTCATCAGTTATTCCATCTATCCTCTTGATAATGAGCTACTAATTATTAAATTCCTGGAGTCCTGTGAAGTATCTGGCATAATGTAAACCTTTCAAATTTTGTCATACTTCCCCTCTCCTATTACAAGCATTTGTGCATTTGCCTGCAGAGAAACAGTCTCCAATCGCTTGCATTGCACCACAGATCAAAGCAGCAATATTAAAAAAAATCCCTTTCGATCTGAAATAGTAGTGTGATTGGACCATATTTATCTCTCAGCAACTGCCATGTGACTCCAGGACTAAGTGCAACAGAAAAGAACTAAGAACTTTTCTCATTAGATATTTGAAAAAGATGTATTGTCTTTTTGTTCCACCCTTCCCTCTCCTCCCCCAAATACATTCAATTTCCTTCTCTTGCAGCATGAGATAAACTGACAGCAAAGAAAAGACTGAAGAAGTGTTGACCTTGTTAGAAAACTAGTCATGCTTTGGATCATAGCTTTGGTCTCCACTAAGGCATATTTCATGGCCATGGTGGAATAAAGATCTCTTTAATCAAGGAATCTCAAACAAACCAAAAGGGCTTCTGAAAAATTTTAGTATCATTAAATACACAATTAGCATAACGCCAGGTAGCCACTCTTGTTTTATGACATCTGTTCCTTACAGCGGCATACTGCTGCAAGTGTACACAACTGTCATTTTCATGAAAGTGGTACCTTCTAATGAAAGCATCTATTATCAAATTAGCACATGGACACAAGTCATTGTAAACTCCTACTGAATGATTATCATCTATATTATTATTCCTCAAAGCTTGCATCGAATACAGTGTTTAACATAATGACTAGCCAAAAATGTGCAAACTCTTTGAAAACATGGTTGCTTTAAAAAAAGAGTATGTAAATCAAGAACAGTTTTAGATCCCAGCTCCACAGTTTTTTCACTTTGGGCACTTGCACTGAACTTGTCTGTAAAAGTATAACTGTATCTTTTTGTTTGTTTAACAGAACGACAATGCAGAAAATGTAAGCCAACACATAAAAAGTTTGCTGTGTACACCAATCAAAAATGGGAAAAAGAATAAGGTGATAGGTAGGTAACTTTACCAAAAAAAAAAAAAAAATTCACAGAAGCTGGTATGCGGCATGCTCCACAGTAAAACCTTGGCAACATGGAATCTAAAAGCATGAGAAAAGGTCCTTAATTATCATGCTGTCAACTAAGACCACTGCAACCTTGACTATAAATTGCTTACCTACCAAGTTACCGTCTACAACACCTCTGTGATATTTCTGTTGTTGTAGCTTCTTTGCATTTGATAATGTTCTGTAAGTAAAATTATTTTCATTGTTTCCTGTTCAGAGGGTCAGATCTCACTCTTGTTTCTATAGGTCTTTTAAAAGGCAGTAAAAGACAGAAAAATTGTGTACTAGTAAATAAGCTCTCCAGGCCTGAGCTATCTGTAGTGCTGGCCTTTAAGGCAACAGTGGTGGCAGCCGGGAAGTGTCGCACTGGGGAAAGCAAGCTGAACTGCACAGACATCGCCACTTTCCTCAAATGAGACTTGGCTACAAAAACACAGATACATTAGAAAGCTAAGCGATGTTCACTTTTGGTGCTGTGAATTGCCTTTTGGAGGTGCCTGCTTCTATTTGTGGATTATAGAGGGAGCCTACAATCCTATCTGAAGACACTAGATTAGGTGCCTAAAGTTACCCAGTGTAAATACCTTCTGCAGTGTCTCCTTTGCTCTTTCTAGGACTGTTTTTCCTCTACATTAAAGAGTGGTCATACTACCAGTGGATTCCTAGGGTTAAATTTTCAGAAGTAGTTTGATATCACTTAGGTGCACAAAGGCCTAGAGCCTTATGGAGACTTAGAAGCCTAGTTCTCCTTAATTCCCTAAAAATATTTAGGTGGCTGTGGTCTGGATCCTCAAAGATAAGTATATACCTAAATAGTTTTGAGGATCTGGTCCTAACAACACTTTAGGGAAAAAGCTTAATGAGTTGTAAGACTTTTACTGGGTTTCAGATTCACCTTAGACAATGGGATGATGATAGTTTTGAAAATTACCAGGACTTCCCTGTCCTAAGATGGATAGAATAAACGTTAAGTAAATTTGGTTTCCTGGCATCCGTAAGTGTCACAAGCAAACAGAACATGTACTGATTTCCAGATAGCAGCTTGAGTTCAACATCCTCATCTTTATGAAATTTGGCAAGGAAACATTTCAGAGTTCCAAAGATGCATTTTTTACAAGTCTTCTAGTAATTATCCTTGAGAATTATGGCAACACTGCCTAATCAATGTCTGTAGTAAATATGAGGCCCCTTTTCCATGAAGACAGATTTTTTTCAATCCCCAAAGCAGAGAGACATCGCTACCTAATGTAGTTTTGTGAAGTTTCCTTTAATACCAGCTTCTTCCATGAGATCTTTTATTACTTTCCTTTAAATATTCTACCAGACCCAGAAGACCAAGATGAAGATTGAACTGTTGGAGCTTTAGCTAGAGATATTTCATTATGTTGTTAACTACTGATGAAAAAGTTGCTTCTGATCTTATATAGGTAGATCATATTCTGTGGAAGTTCAAACTGAATGTTTCAGTTAGGCTATCCATTTATGTGGGTTTTTCAAATGTGAGTCATTCACAATGGGAAATATTCTTTGAAGTTTCTTAAGGTTTTATAACCCACCTAATGTTCAGATCTTTAATAGGGCAAGAAGTTGCCTTGGAGACAATACCTAGAAGTTCCTTTAGTGTACTGTATACTATTCAAGAAAATTATAGGTCTCTTTTTTTATTTTTAAGATTAGTCTTCCTGAGACCAGAAATTTGGGGGTGGAGGTGGAGCAGATGGTGGGGGGAGACGCTGTCCACAACAAAATCAAGCAAATTTTACTGGCAAGAGAGATGAAAAAACTTTTTTATTCTCCTGACTTGTGCATTTTTCAGGTATTTGGTGAAAACTTTATAGAATCTTTCTGTGGTTTTGTAAGTATGTCCCCATAAAATAATTTTGGGCTCCTTTAATTCTGAGGTATGGACCCCTTGATGGTTTGGGGAAGCTTCTGAAAAATGTTTCAATTAAAGAGTATTTGTCTTATATATTACATAGTGTATTTACTGTAGATCTCCTCATTTTTAAGAGAAGTTTACATACACCCAAAAGCTGTGTCTTTTAAGAATTCACTTCCTCTTGTGTCTTATTCACTGTTGAGTCTTAAATCTTGTGTTTATTACATCAGAGTTGCTATGGAGATAATTGTAATTTCATAAATAGGACTAAACAGAGATCTGAAAGTGAGTTCCACGAGACTGTCCTATATAGAGAGTTTAATAAATCAGCTTCTTTTTCCCAGGGAAAAGTTAATCTTGTTCTTAGTGAATTCTTATTCTCTGAAATTATGTATTTTTACTATCACTGAATTATCTAGTAGTCTCAGTCCACTGAGGTTCAGAATGATCTTTGCAGTATTCAAATATCACAATCCCTGCCCCAACAGTTTATGGCTACAGTTGATCTCTTTAGAGCAGAATCTGATACTAAAATAAGTTCCCAAAACAGAACATAATTTGGAAACAGGACAATGCTCTTATATTGTCACATTAAAGTTTGTACATACAAGGCCAGGATTCTAAAAAAAAAAAAAAAAAAAAAAAAAAAGTGTGCAGCATTTTTCTCCTAAGAGCTTCTACATTCTGTTAATGGGGAAGACACACACTTGATCCCTCACACAGACTTGTTTTTTTCCTTTAATGAAATGCTTGAAGGGCTCTTTTCGTTAACAAATGCAGAGTGCTAAAATGGTAGAAATACTTTCCTGTAAAAAGTCATTAGCCCTGACAAGTAGTCGCTAACTATGTTCAGTGTTGGTACTGATGTAAAACGGTATCCGTTATAATTCCTTCCTTATCCATAAAGAGAGAGCAAATCTGGCCTCCCTGACCTTATGGTGGTAAACTGTAAGTACCAAAGGCAAGCATTCAGATTCTGTTCATGTATACCTATGTAAATCTTGCTGAAGCAAGAAAACAAAAATTAGTAACAATGTTCTGGAAACATCATGCTCAGTAGCTATCTTCTCTTTATTAGTTCAATATATATTTAATAGATTACTGTTTCTACTGCCAAATGTTCTTCATAAAATATATACAGTATACAAATTGATAAGTAATAGCAACTTATAGCAAATGAAACTATGATTTTCACTAGGATAATTATTTGCAGTTGACCAGGAAAAGGTTAGTGTTTATCCTCAAAAATGAGGAACGTGGGAAAAAACAGTTGGATTTAAGATAATAATCATCCACGCAGCAGTTCTGCCCAAGGGCAATCTATACTTGCAATGCAGCTGCTTTAATTCACGTTCTGATTTCTTAGCAGAAACTGCCATCCATTAGGGAAAGCTAAGGTGAGGTATGTATGTGAATTCTCCTTTGCTTAAAATGGTACCAGGGATTTAAGGTGAAGCAAGGATTAGTAGAGGTTATCTGTCAGACCCCTCAATGGTATGTGCATAGAAAATTCTGGTACTGAACAGAGTCATTAGGAAATGTTAACACAAAATAAACAAATGCAAACATCAACAAGTCTGATCCTAACAAGCTGAATTCAGTTGGAGGCTTCTCCACGACTAGTAGACTTTGGAGCAGGCTGTAATTCATCTTCACAGAATCAGCAAGTATACTTGAACTTTGAGCCTCAACTTCAGTAATTTCTGTTTAGTTCATTTTTTAAAAACATTTCCGGTACTGACTCAAATAAGGAAGTGAAAACTCTGCATACCCCTGTTCTGACTTTCATAAACGTTCTTCTGGCACGGTTACAAAAATTTAATTAGCCTCCAAAGGACAAATTGTCTTTAGGGATTAAATCAATCTAGAATACTATTAATAAAAAAAAGTCAGGATGAAAACTACCCTAGAATTTTGCAAGATAATCAAGTCCGTAAAGCCCAACGTTTCTGTTATAAATCTTAACAAATACTTTTGAGTCTACTAAAGAACATATAGTATTTTAAGTATTTACTCTGTAATACAGTGAAATTCTAAAAAATTTTGGGGTGGATTCTGAAGCATTCTAATTTGTCACTTTTATGTATACTGTTGATTTGTACTGTACGGTTGATTTGGTACTGTAGGCTAAACAGTCTTAAACTTAATTTTTCTGTTGATGTTCTACACAATAAGGTGATAGTTTGGCAATTCTCTATATTACTCCTTTTAATTTCGGTATCCTGGTTAGGAGTTTGCCAGCTTGTGAATAAGATGGAAGAAAACTCATGCAAAATCAAGGCGTTCAACAGAAATGATGAACAGTTCCTGGAAGCATTTGTCATCTTTTGTGGCTTGGGAATCCAGAACACACAGATGTATGAAGCTGTGGAAAGAGCCATGGCCAAGCAGATGGTGACATTAGAGGTGAGTTCAAAATCTAGGTGGTCTTTAATTGGCACAATGCAGATTCTAATTTTTGCCATACCCTGTCTGTTCTCCACGTAACTGCTACTACTCACTTGAATACTGAAAAGAAATTGTTCTCTCACATGAGAACAGCATTTAGCCCTTCAAGTTGCACAGAACTACTATTTTTTTCTGCTTGTTTTCATATTTGCCTGCACACTATTTTATGTGATATTGTCTTCTAACTTTATTGTATTTAGTGGTGAAGCTAAATGTATCTTTTCCCCTACACAAGGCTACATATTGGCAGCATAGCTCGTTTGTTCTGCTGCATAGGAAGAGGAAATGGTTTAGGGTAGTAGGGGCTTCCTTTTCTTGTCTGGGGTTTTCTGTGATGATTTTGGCTCAGTCCTGTTTGTGGAGTAACGACAGCATTATTGTAGGTTTTCTGCAATTTTCTCAGGCTTCATCAAATCATATCAAGATGAACATCACCTAGTCTCCGTCTTTGAACTGGTTACTGTTAAGTTTAATGGCTCAAGAGGGTTTTAGCCTAAGAAGCTGAATTACTCAGAGGTGATAACTTGAAGCCAAAAGTGAAAAATTTGTAGACTTTGGATTGCCTACCATTCATTATGTAAACAGAGTGTTTGCAGAATTCCTAAAATGTGGATTATGTACCTTGTAGTCTCTAAAAGAAACGTTAAAACTCCCACATAAACTTGTATTTAGTCATGTTAAATGAAAAGGTGGTAAAATTATAGTCAAAATAATTTCAATGCTTTAAAAAAGATAAGCTGTTTGTTTACATGACAAACTAACAATTTTCCTGCTATAACAGTTCACAGATAATATAGGAAGTCCATACATACAAATTCCATAATGAGAAAAAGACTATAGATTAACACGTTAAATGGCTTCTTCATAAAATATGTATTTTTTTAGTTGCATGTATGCTAAAAAGAACTTTGGAACATTTTCATGTCCCATTCATTCTCACAGCTAAAAAATATGAGTTTATTTTGTTAATTTAAAACAAACGTATTTTCTTTCAGACTTTTCTGCCAAGTTCCAGCTAGGGCAAAACTCTCTTATGTCTGAATAAACCCCTGAAAGGATTATTATGGCAACAATGTCAGGCCCATAATTATAGCTGTTCCTTGAATTATTTGTCTTTGAAAGTGGGGCACGAAAACTTTCCAAAGAGAAAATCAGAGTTCTTTGTTCATTTATAGAAACTATTTACATTTTCTTGGCCTAGTTAACTCAAGAAGGTTTTGTGAGATCTGTAAAAGCTGCAGATATCTCCCCAGATGCTTTCAGAGAGCTCCTTAAAATCAGCACGGGCCCTACATGGACACTAGGTTTCAGCAAGTGCAATGCATTGCAGGACTCCAGCTGCAGACTGCAACTTCTGCTTTAGAAAAAAATAAACCCATACTTATATTGCACTTTCGCTTGTACTAAGGGTTCTTTTTCCCTTCCTGTAGGTTCTCTCATACCATGCTTCTGCTGCTGAGGAGGAAACGAGGGAGCTGCAGGTAACAGCGGTAATTGAATTTTTTACTCTTACTCTAGAAATACTCTATTAATAGATGGAACAATGAAAGGCAGTCCTTTAACAGTATGTGCCTCTGCATGTTAGGCATCATATTTTCAGAAATAAAAGTTATAGTGAAGCTTAAACTGATCAGTTCCTGAGTTGGATCAATACGTCACGCAAAAGGGAGATATTACAAGGCCAATAATGAGATACAGTTTGGCCTGAGAGCTGTAATTATAGGAAAAACAGAAAGACAAATAGATACTGACTACCATTCTCATGAATTAAAGTGACAGTATTGATTGATGCAACATTAGTGTCAACTCAAAATGATTCTGTATTTTGAAGTCTGATTTTTGTACATTTTATATCTTTTGTACGTTTCTGGCTTCCACAGTATGGGTGCAGCTTTACGGCTTTTCACAGAAGTTCTGTATTTAATTGTTAATTGTATGATTATTTTCATTTTTGTGGCCACTTTTCTGTGCAGTGCCCTGTTCTGTTCATGTGTACGTCTGTGTTTAGAAACCACTGCCTTAGGAGTAACTACAGCTATTATTTCAAGTGCAGTTCAAAGCACAGCCTGCAGTCTCTCTAGTTCTCTCTGCTGAAGTGGAGGTGCTGGGCAAATAGCATCATCAGTGTTGTAAGAAAGACAATGAGAGGGATGGAGAGGAAGGCAGACACAGGGGACCAGGAGCTGAGCAGTGCATAGTGGGACTGGACTGGATAAGGCAAGGTGCCGCAAAACAAGGTGCAAGGCTACAGATCACGTACCGGATTGGGCTCCAGTGTCTACCAGTTCTGGCATGGTTAGCATCACACACAGTTTGAACCTCAGTCCTGACATGCTGTTGCTCCCTGATACAGAGGCACTGACAGGCTACAACACGCTCCTCATCTTTAATGGTTTCTCTTCAGCGCTTGCCTTAATCTCAATGCCTGGCATCTTTACTGCTATATACAACAGAACCATGGTAAATTCAGCATGGCACCAGTGATCACCTCTACTGCTTAACTGATCACATGCATCCTAGCACAATCTTGGCCCATATCAGCTGATGCTTTCTAAGGCAATTTCAAAGCACATAGCACAGGCCATCCTCAATAGGCGGCACGGACGAGACTGCACCAGGTTTGGCTCCCTCTAGCCTACAGTCTCGCAGTACTATTCTAGCAGGTTTTGTACCCTCAGATATAGCCGTGTATCCTCACATGACATCCCAGGGCATGAAAAACGTACCCTTATTTTCATGCTATGAAACAATTACTTTGAGCTTTTAATAGAGCGATCAAATTATTTCAGATAATTTGAGCTGAAAAAGAAAACATGCATAAAAAGCAATCATGGTATCTTAGGACTACAGGGCACCACATGGAGGCCAAAGCAAACCATGGACCAACTGCTATATAGGGTTGAAAGCAATTTGTGCCATTTGGCCTCATCATTAGAGAGTGAACCCTGTACTCTTTTATACAGCAGTACAGATAAAACCTCACTGACAATTTGATTTCTTCTGTGTGCATTTATGTGCAAAATACCTAATGCAATGACCATTCCTAAATTTGCTCATTTCGAAATTATTCTTTTCTTTAGAAAACTTAATTTTTTTCCTTAGTATCCTATTCACCACCTTCATTACTCAGAACTTCCCTTGTGCCATCCAGACTCTAATTGGCTTGCCTTTCATGAAAAGAGTTGTCGTCTGCCTTTTTCTAGTTTGTTTTACTTTGTAACATAATTTTCAACTATTTCATTTTTTTCATTGTTGCCCCTTTGCTTTTGTCCTCAATAACAGAAGCTAGCTTATATGTCAGTGTGACCCTGACGTTATTTATTTCATTTGTGGTGCATGTCCCACAGAAGAAAACATTGATCCTTTATTATTTTTCTCAAGACTTCAATACTGACTGTGAGGTACTTTGAGATCTTCATATGTCAAGTGCTATGGAAGTGCTATTACTATTACAGCAAACGTTGCTTGAAATCTTTCTTTGCTTTGTGGACTCCCTTCATGTTAAAAGATTTTACTACCTCAAGATCTCAACTGTATGGTCTCCAGTCTGCTAGCCACCTGATTTAGTTTATAAACTATATTTTTGCCGCTGGTTCTGCAACTGCCTTAGTTATGTCTGAGATTATCACATCCGTGATTTCCACATAATTCAAGCTTCCATATGGCTTTACTTCATTCCTAGCTCATGTCACTAAGGTCCAGGATAGGCTTACATATGGTGAAAGCTGAAGCCAAAAAGTTTTTTAAAAAAAAGAAATATTTAATAAATTGAGGAAGTATTTGTTTTATAATTTAAGAATAAAACATCACAGCCAAATTTCGTCTTGAGTTCTGCACACTGGTCTTACTGACTTTAGCAGAGGCTTATTTCATACGTAAGCTGAGCCTAGCACTTTTAGAGAATATAAAATACTAAAAAGCAAGCTGACCTATGCTTTGCTGTGGAGCAGCCTGTTTATATATGCTTTGCTATATATACTGCAGCCAGTGGCTGGTTTCCTTCCTTCCCTACCCCCAACTGTCTGATCACTGAGTTAGAATTCAAAGACCACAAAGTAACTGCTTTTCTTCTTTCAAGGCTATTTGGTCATAGAAGGGAATGTGGTTGTTACCTTGCTGCTTTTCCCATCAGTAGGCACCGTATGTCTCTGTAGTCTTACTACTTCATAAAACAGACTTTTATTTCTAGTGAACCTCAAATTAGTGAATGAGAGAAAATTAAACTGTATGAGATCTGGAGTAAGTTAAAGGGAAAAGACACATTCTATGATCTTTCTAAATTTCAGTAACATTCAAGAGAAACACTTCTTAAAATTGCCTTCAACATTTTAAAGATAGTCCACTACCTTTAATGACTGTCAGGGTTCTCTCCTCTTAGAAACAGGGAACCCTCTTTTGATTACAGTTCTAGATCAGATGAGCGCTCCTGAGCAGGCTAGTGCATGATTACATGTATACATCTTTGCAAAAGAGCAAAGCGATTCAAATAAAAACAAATCTTGAAATCTTCCCAAAGCCCCAAATGATGACTATCAGCAACAGACCCCACTCCATCTACCTTCTCTTCTCAGGAACCAGGAAAAAGGGATGGGATCAGCCAGTTTATGCTAGCTGAGCAGCAGTAGGAATTTACTCTTACAGTACAGGCATCCTGATAGAAAAGACACTTCCAAAAGCTACCTGTTTTCCAAACCGAGGTATGAAGAGGAGGATGTTAATTTTGAGTTTGTTTTGCAGTTACTCAGAAGAATGGCAGCCTCATCCTGGAAAGATTTCATCTCCCTCTATAATGTGACCTCAAAAAGCTTTCTGCTTGAAAAATCAAAACTAACATAAAAGGAAGAAACTATGACAATTTATTGAGTATTTTGCCTCCAAAATTTAAACTAGAACAACATTCAAGACATGCTGACTAGATTTATAGTAACTTGAAAAACAGGAAAACAGACACTGGAAAAAAGTTGTATTTTTCCCAGTTAATTGCAAATCTCTGATGCCAATCAAACTGTTAAAATTCAGCTGGAGTCCAGTAGCCCACCAGAATAATAAAAATTGATGAGTGATGGCCATACAACAACTTCCTTCAAAGAAACCAGCTACATCTTTCCTAACTGGGAGATAAAATCCATATTAATGGCAGTTTCCACTAATTTTAGGAGCAATGAAAAGCACAAATTCACAAAGGAATAGGGCAAAGTTGTCCTCAAGTATTTCAGTGGGCATCACAGAACTCAACTCAGTTTTGAAAGCTGCTTTTGACCATAAGGGGTAGAACATTCCTCAGCCCTTAAAGGCATATTTTCAGCTCTAAAAATTTAAAGAAGGTCTTGTCCTTCTGGGTGTACAGCTTTGTAGCTCTACATTCTGCTTCTTTGTAACCAAGCAAATTCTAAAATTTAATGTAATAGCTTTCTCCTACCTTGGACACATGCTGTCACACAGTTATTCCGAGAATCAATGGTATATCAAAATAGATATGGGACTTAAGCTTTATTGGAATTGATATTTGTGCTTATTGTCTTTGAACCAGTCTAGTTAATAAATGCTTTACTAGTAAAACATGGGATTGATAACAGAAATTACTACAGTGTTATCTCAAATGAAAACTGTAACAACAGAATTATGAGCAAGTGGCTGCTCTAATTTAAAACTGTAGCTTTCAAAAATATTTAATCTGTGGACTCCCAAAGGGATTAGATCGGACGAGCAAAACCTTGCAGACAGAATTTCACCCTACTGGCAATAGTCTTGGTTTTCTTCTTAGTCACCCTATGATGAGAAATGACCACAGATCCGTCTCCTAAATATCCACATGCTACAGTCAGATGGCTAATATTCCTCCATTACAGTCTTTTAATTCAATGAATCAAAACTCTATTCCTAAAAAATGGAAAGAGAAGAATCTTGCTCTTTAAATATCTGTAGTCAGCACATACCCTTTCAGTTGCAGGATCTTGGAGGTCTTTTTTTTTTCTTTGTCTATGATTTTATTCATAAAATAGACTATTGTGAAATGTTGAATTATCAACCTCTGTCATATTTTTTAGAACTATTTGCTGTTTCCATGCATTGATAAAGTCAGCGGTACCTGAAAAGAAATGGGGCCAAGTGATTTTCAGCATCAAGTCATTCATTTTAAAGACATCAGTATTCATATGCCCCGTTTTAACCCAAGTACTTGTAAGCAATGACAAAGGGAGTACCCCTTGCCCCAAGTTCAGACCCCTTACTTAATCATTTTGAGTTTTCTTCTTAGTCATGGGAGAGAGAGAGAGACAGGTGATTCTAGAAAGCCGTTTAGAGCAAGTGTCTAATTTAAGTCCAGATTCAGGAAAATATGTAAGCATGGCAATTCCTCTCTTATGGAGATGATTCTTTGAAATCTAACGTAAACTGTCACCAAAGGACAAGTGTAGAGAACTTTTTTTTTCTTTTTTGGTGGGCTGACAAACACTTTCCACTTTGTTGTGGCTACTGAAGACAGGAGATGAGGAAGGTAAAGATAAATTATGAATGAAGTCAGAACACAGGGATGATTAGGTGTTTTGTTGAGCTCCTAATGTATTCTTCCAGTCCTTTTCCTCATAAAATCTCAGACTGCAAAACCTTGTTTTTTCATGGTGACAAAAGGGCACAGGAACATATGAGTAGCATAACAAGACAGTGCACTCTGCATACAAGAATAATTCTTCCCCTCACAACTATCAAACACCTACTGTGAGGTTAATTTGCATCTAGATAGTTGAAATGTCTTTCTGGAAGGGAAGTTAGTTTACATGGGACAAGAGGATTGTTTCACATGGCAAGAATGATAAAAGTAGAATTACTTTTTCCTTTTACTTATTTTGAATAAGGTGCAAGGAATATAACCTCCTTGTTATCAATATCTTAGAAATGAAATGACATAGTGATTTAAGGAGGACAAAATTAAATAGTAGCCCTGCTTTACAAAATCATTTTATGTATACTGGAAAGCATTCTGAAAAAATTGCAACTTCTCAGAATTATGTCATTAGATTTCCTGAATGGTTGCATTGTTCTCTACTGAGTATAGAGGCCTGGTCATTCTTTCACGTGCTTGAAAGTGTAATACCACCTGAATCCAAAATGATGGACACAAAATTACACGTGCGAGAAACGTATTAAAAGGTTGGGATTTTTTTTTACTGTGCAAACACTGTTTTTCATAATCTTTCACAACTTTCCAATTCTGATACATAACAGGAAAGATAATAGCAAATTTAGATGGACAGAAACTAGTACAGTTAGTTATGGGAAGGGCTGATTTGCATGCTACATGTAATACTACTGTAGATTATGCCTCATACTTCCTTTTCAAAGTCTCAGCCTTCTAGGATACAGCTCCTCATTCTGGAGAAATGTTTTCCCCCAGAAATACAAAGCAGAAAGCTATAACGGGCTTCTTTTTTTCACCACTTCAATTTCTCTTGATTTTCTTTTAAACCACATAGTCATATCAGGGTGAAACAACTGGAAATAAGTAGCATTGAGAACTCTGCCTTTTCTTTTATCAAAAAAACTAATACTAACTTTTGATCTATAGTGGAAGACTTATTATTTATCTTGTTAGCAACTTTAGCATTCCTATTTTGAAGTCTAGTGCCTGTATTCTGAATTTTATTACTAGACAAGTAAATAGAGTTGTAATACATAGAGATATTGGAAGACTTACTGATAATAGAAGTTACAGATTTTTGAAAGTACATGTTAATGTTTGTATTTGCATATGTCTACTTTGTAATTCCAAATTTCAAAACAAAGGTGTGTGACTCTCCTCAGAAATACATAAAAAACATTGTCCAAAGGTTTTTAAGTATTATTTGATCACAGATGAAACCTTATTTTCCAGGGCCCTAGCCCTGAGAAAGCTCTGCCTATGGACAGGCTCCGAGTACCATAATGCTGGATGTGGATGCTGTTAGATAGTCTTATTCTAGCTACAGACATGTTTTTTCTCCCTGTTTGTAGAAAAATGCAAACGATTGCAGATTTTGACTTCTGTACAGCCATAAAAGCAAACATATAATTTCTCTGTCTTATTTCCCACATCTTTAACTTCACACACATTTTTGGTTACAGTTTGTGTTAGGTGATTTAGGTAACAGATTGGTTTACCTGAGTTATGAAAAGGTGTATGTTAATTCTCAGAAGCAAATAAAGTAATGTTAAATGAGAAAGGTTAAAGAAAGATAAATCAGAAGACAAATCACCAAATTTCAGTATAATGTGAAGGTAAAATTCAATATTACACTACTCTTTCTCTGGATAAGTTATGCTTTCTCTTTTCCAATGCTAAGTTTTGTTCTCTCATTCCTCTCTAGGCTGCTGTAGTACCATCTGCACAATCTCTCAACCTAACTGACTTCAACTTCAGTGATTTTGAGCTATCAGATTTTGAAACAACACTGTGTACAATTCGAATGTTTACAGACCTCAACCTGGTGCAAAATTTCCAAATGAAGCATGAGGTATGAATGCTGTCAAATGCTATTTCACATAATGAGAAAACGTATCAGGAGAATAATGAAATGAGCCTACAGTGGATATACAACTAATTGAGAAGCCTGTATTAAAGGGTAGTTAACAAACTGAGACGGTATTTCAAGTAGCAGTACTGGGGTTTCTCCTCAATCCAGTTCTACTGAATAATTAATAACTTGCAGGGTGGACCAAAAAATGCATTGAGAGAACTTGGAGAGTAGAGGTACAGGACTTTGTTAAAATTCAGTGAGCTTGCAAATGTATAGAAATATTTCAAAATTTAGGATTTAGGACTTAGGAAAAAAACTAAATGCATACATTCAAAATGGTAAATTAAACTGTAGGCAATGGTAATAGAGAAAAACTTTCAATGCTACTGTTGATCTGAAACTGAGTCTAAGTCAATAATGTGCCATAGTAGCAAAAAAGGGCAAACTTCATTCCTTAATTAACACAGGAGTGGTATATAAGGTCCATGGAGTAATTATTTTGGCTCATCTTTTACGAGACCACACTTCGGAGTACCCCACTTAAACAAAGATACAAATTAATTAAAAAGTTATGGGAAGAGAAACAATAATGTAGGATTGGGGAAAAGTTAAATTAATTAGGTTGACTTTCTTTAGAAAATAGAATACTGAGGAGGGAGGTGATAGCAACTTTTCAGTAAGTGAAAGATTGTTGTAAAGAGGACAGTTATATAGATTGTTCTGTATGTCCACTAAAGGTAGGAAAAGATATAACTATCATAGCTTACCCCCCCACACCCCGCCAATGATTAGATTAGCTATTAGGAGGACCTTTATAATTACAGAGATAGTAATGACTGAAACAGATTACTTATGCAGGCTGTGGAATTTCCATTAGAGGTTTTCACCAGTAGACCTAGTTTTAGATACATCTTTGTCAGAGGTTATTTAGATAGGTATGCTTATTTTGCCTTGGAGCCCAGAGGTAGACTAGATGATCTCTTAGGCCTCTTCCAGCCAGCACTTATGATTTCTGTTTGCATACACCTTCATTTTTAAATGATTTAGTTTTGCTTTATATATTCTTCAACCAAATCTCCAAAATTCAGTAGCAAAATGCCAGACTAATTTGGAGGAGCTAATAGGCACGCAAACTAGTAAGAGGGAAAAGGTATTTCATTTCTAGATCAGTTTATAGATCCATTTAGACTAGTAAAGCTTAAGGGCAGACAGCAGTATTATATTATCTAGGCTGATCTCTTGAATACTGAAGTGCAAAAATTTTAATTTTGCAGTAATGCCGAGAACTTGTACTTCCTTAAGGGATATGTTTCAATAGAGGAGAGTTATGGTGATAGGTAGCCCAGAAATGGGTGGACTTCTGCTTCCTAATGGAGTAATCCTAATAGATTTGCAACAACAAAATAACACTGTGACAACAGACACATAATTACATGTCTCAATAGAAACAACAGTGCATTAACAGTTTTGAAGCTACACTTTCCTCTTTCCGTAACAGAGCTAAAAAAACACCGGCAGTAGCAGAATACTCCCTTTTAACAGAATACTGCTGCTTTTGTCTACACAGAATCTTTTGTGTGGATGGATGGATGGATATTAGACTTCCTTTTCCATCAGTATAACATGACTCTTTCACTAGGAACACTAAAAATTATCTTAAACAAACTAAGGCCTAGATGCTCAGAGAGTATACAACATACAGTATGATGTATCCATTTAAGCTAGGGGTATTATCAAAACACTAACTGCCTTTATACCTTTCACTTTCATAAAACTAAAGTATAACCCACAATTTGTAATTCTGTTGTGCAAAGCAGCCAGGACATATTTAAAAAAAGATAACTCCTACATTTAAAAAAAGATACTACCCTGCAACATAGTAATCAGTACCTTTATATCGTACCTATTTGCTTTACAAAGTCCAATTCAGTCCATTCTGATATGAGTGAAAAAACATGTGTTCATTTTCGAAACAGCTCTTAAGAGATCTCTGTTATTCAAAAATTAATTGCCTCTATGAAATATGTGGTTACAAACAAGCATTTTTTTCCTCCCAGTTAACCCAACATAACTCAGTTTCTGGATCAACAGCAGCACGTCTAGCCCTCAGTTTAGCCCTCAGTAATAAAAAACACAGTCACCCATGTTACTCACTGAAGAAGAGGCTAAACTAGTGACTGTAACCATATTCTTCTTATCCATGTTCACAGTGATGTTGTACTTGAACGTGAGGTAAAAGGAAAATTTCTCCCTTAAGAGAGAAAATTTTCAAGATGGGTTTGGAAGTAGTCGTATGTTTCTAAAAAGAATAAATTCATAACATATTTTTCAGTTAACAACATAATACTGTTTCTTAAAGGTTCTCTGCAGATGGATTTTAAGTGTAAAGAAAAATTATCGGAAAAATGTTGCTTATCACAATTGGAGACATGCCTTTAATACAGCCCAGTGCATGTTTGCTGCTTTAAAATCTGGTAAAATTCAGGTACATTTTGCTGTTTCTATGTTAAGAACCTTCTGGCTAAACAAGTTCCTTAATGATGCATAGTTTTGATTGTGATGTCAGTACTATACGTATCATTCTGCCATCTCGCTAGTAAAATCAAAATACTTCTGCTGAAGACTTCTGATTCAAGTGCTTGCTTTGTTTAATTGTTATCATGTTAGGTACTCGGGTTCAGTCAGATCCTCTGGGAATGATCAGAGGCATACTCCCAATGGGAATATCTCAATTAAGGCACTTGGCTATCTCCTTTTTTAAAGTTAATGCTTATGCTGTAAGTAAGTCAAGAAGGTGTAGAAGAAAAGGACTGGCCCTATTTCAAGATGTTTCCTCATAATATTCGACAGACTCAGAAACACAGCTGAGTACAGCCTTAGAAAAATAATCGAACACTGCTTGGAAGTAAAGAAGTGTTCGTTTCAATGCTTTTGTACAATGTTGCAGCCTTCCACTTAAGTCAAATTATTATTTCAAAAACAACTTAATGATTCTTTATTACAAATACTGAAGGGTTAGATAACCCCCAAAACAAGAAAAATTTGTTTAACATTCTTCCCAAACATTTTTTTTATTTTCTTGAAGAAAACAAAATGTTTCTGCTTATTTGAAATTAACATTCTTCTTCAGTTTGGTTGATTTGAAACAGCTGATATTAGTTGGTTTATCCTATTTTACAATAACCTCTTATGAGAGGATAAATAAATCCTATTTGTAGAGCACAGACCAATACCAATAATGAAGAGGTATTCCTTCCTCTACAAACTTTAACTCATTAAAAAAAGGCAAAAGGGCCTGGAAAAGACAGAGACATTCGCATTTAGGATCCTTCTATACTGAAAAGAAATAGGCATGGCAGTTTTGCTCTGTGTGTAGTCTAGCAATCTCAGATGATTCTGATAGCTTGGTTGCTTGCTATTTTTGGAATTTTGTTAGCCCCCACAGCGACTTCCATAAATTGTTTCATTCCTAACTACATTGGATTCACTCCACTGATTTTCATGGCCTAGATTCTGGAGTCAGAAACTCCAGAAGTCACTGAACAGAAGTCTCTCATTTTTCTCTGGTCCACGAGGCAAAGCAAGCACTGGGACTCAAATTCCCTACAAGAAACATAAGATCAGCCATTTCCAAAATGATTTGTCTTTTGACTACACAAAGGACAGGATTCATTATCTGGAAAGCAGATACAACTCCACAGAAGTTTTAACCGCTTAAAGAAAATTTGGATTTGAGGGTACAACCTGCCCGCTGGCTGTGCTGTCCTCAGCTGTTCTTCAAATTTCTGTCCCGACTGTTGTGCAGCTCTTCCTCTCCCATTAAAAAAAATACTGTATGAATACTGCAGTTTTGCCCAGCATCTGCTTCTTACAGGCCAGATTTAAATAAAATATCTCTAAAATACTACTAATCAATATTAAGGATAGGATGTAGTCATGAAAGAGAAACTGTAACCTCTCCTCCCATTTATTAGCAGACTAATCCTTGCTGGGGCTCTATTAGTAGATTGTTAATAACGAGTCAGATATTGTTTAATTTTGATTTTTTGTGTCTTGTGAGCTTCTATTAATTTATTTGCCCAGTGATCAATGAAGAGTGTGACTTTTTTCTCTTCTGATTACACTGAGGACGCTTGTATAACGGATTCTTAACACCAATTCAGGGAATGTATCATAACTCCTTTAAAATAATAGAGGAGCTGAGCTAAAACTCAAGGGCCAGAATTAAAAAAAAAAAAAATCCCGATGCTGTCTCTTCCCTGCCATGTGACATTTTGCAAGTCACTTCCTCTTCTTCTGGATCAGTCTCCTCATCTGTAATACAGGGCTAGAGGATATTACTTCCCTCTGTAAACTGCTGAGGCCTATGGAGAGATACTATTACTATGCATCACAACTTAAAAGCTAACTTTTTATTCTTAACATAAAATTGTATGTCCGCTCCTCTTTGGGCTAGAATTGTATCAGCTATGTGGTAAAGACAACAGGTGTAATATATCGTGTGCAAAATAAATCCCTAAGGCAAAGCTAATTCACTTGTATTACCCATACAGAGCAAACTGACCGACTTAGAAACACTTGCTTTGCTGATAGCAACTCTAAGCCATGATTTGGATCACAGAGGAGTGAACAACTCTTACATACAAAGGTAAGTAAGTCAGAGAGGAGGAGTTTTTAAAAAAAAAAAAAAAAAAAGCAAACGAATACCAAAATCAGAGAGCTAAATGAAGTACAGCCTCATTGATTTGACAGTGTGAGGCTGTACAAAGGAGCAGGTTTTGCAAAGCAGTAAGTGCAAGACAAGTCAGAGGAATATTTAAGCAGTACAAAGCAAAGATGTATAACCTCACAGAGTTGACTAACTACTGATGGTAGATGAAGTCGACTTGCTGTAGACTGCGCAGGGGCAACATCTCCCTGCTGCTGTTCAAGATGTCCCTTTCCCCATTTTCCATATAGAGGTAGTGAAAGGGCGCAGCTCCTAAGGGACTTCACGTAGGACAAAACATGCAGCTTTTCACCAGTTTTTCACTGCCCAACCACCTGTTCGCTGTCTGGTCTGAGCCAGCAAAGAGTTGGGATTTGCAGCCATCTCAATGATACAAAGGGTCTCGTATCACTTGGAACTCTGATTGTTTTACTCATAATTTAGCCATGCTTTTCATGAACTTTGAAATTGCTTTGGATAAGATACGTATTTAAGAGTCACATTAAAAAGGTATGACCATTTTGCATTGATTTGGGGTTATCTGTACCTTTCCCTTTTAACTTTGATCAAAGCAAAAGCGAAGCAAAAAGGCAAAATATATTTTAAAACCTTGAAACAAAACATTTTTCTTTTTTTACTAAACAAAGTACTTTACTTTCAAGTTACAAAAATGAAGCATTTCAACTGTTATGAAATCTTCCCTCTATTTTAATTTTAGCTAAAAATACTTGAGGTTTTTTTTTTAGAATTTATTAATAGTTTCAGTTCTGCCCCAAAAATGTCTTTTTCAGTGAATTTAGTGTTCACTTCAAAGAACTCCACATATAACAGTATATGATTCTTTGGTTAAATAAACAGCTTGACATAAAACATGGTTTTAATGTAACTACTGTGATATGGCGGTGTGTCCTGATCTTGCCAGAGACGAGGAAAAGACACCCAGAAACGTACACTTGTATCTCTTTCTGGCAGAGCTGGAGAGTGGTTTTGAAGCTACCTCTGGAAGAAGTGGTCTGCTGTTCTCGCTGTGTGTAAAGTAAGATACTAGGGGAGGAAAAGATTGTTTGAGGCAGAGAATACTGCAAGTATTCAGTATGCAGAAGCAGAATAAATTCCTGCCTTTCAGATACATTATTAATAGTTACATCTTTAGAATAGCACTAAGTCTAATGTGTAAAGCAAAAAAAAAAAAAAAAAAAAGGAAAGAAAAAAAAAAAGAAAGTGACCCTTTTCCAGTTTCCTAATAGGGGAATCCAGTAACTTGCAGCCTTGCAACAATTGGAACCAGTTTGCTATTTTCTGCTTTATTTATTTAAAAATAAGTTTCCTGGAAAACATCTGGAGATGCGTCATCTCCTCTCAAAAATGTCCTGGGAAAGTGTCATAGACAGCAAAATCTAACATTCACACATGCTGTAAAGCAAGAGATGATTACAGCTTAATAATTCTTTTTCAATACAAACAGTTCCATGAATCTTGTTTTTAAAATCCCTTATTTAAATCTAAATGAAAAGTTATTTTTCCAGGAACAGATCCCGTTTGTTTCTTACTCGGAAGCAGGGACAATGGATATTTGGCACGTGATTCTTTTCTTAAGCAACAGGACCTCAAAAATTAAAACTGTCCTGTTAGCAGAAATTACAGGAAATGGTCTGTTTTAAGGTCTTTTGGTAGATATGCAGGGTTTTTGTTTTGTTTTTCTTCTAAACCAACGTGTAAAGACAGCAAGCACAGAGTATGAAAACTGTATAAGCAAACCACTGCGTTCAAAAAGAAATGCTGTCCTCTGCCTGGCGTGGTGGCTTAAGAGAAATGCTATGTACTGCAGAACTAGGAACCTGAGTTTATTCCAGCACTGGCGTCTTCGCAGACAGAGTCTGTGAGTACTGAACAAGCCATAGTTTGGTGCAGTACTTGGGAAGATAACCTAAGATTTTTCTCACGTGTTTCTCTGTTCCGTCAGGATGAACTTTAGGACATAGTACGCATCCCATTTAACTCAATGGGAATTTCACCCAGGATGTGCTGGCACCATCTTACAATTTCTTTCCTTACAGAAACACACAAGGTTATTTGTGCTATACTACTTTTGCAGTGGTCTCAGAGGAAGTGCTGGGCAGCCAGCCCATGATCCTAAGGGGCTTGCATCCTTTAATCTCCCTTTCCATGTTTTTGTTTGTCTTTCCATCTCTCTGTCATTTTTGTGCTGTTTAAATCCCCGGAGTCTACTGTTCTGTCTTTTATTTGAGTCTCTGTGGGCAGTCACTCACATAGAGACCCAATCCTGCCATCATTTATTCCTGTGAATGATCCTTAACCACATAAAAAGTCCCATGGAACTGTATGCTAAAAGAGGATTTCTCACATGATTAAACATTTATAGGTCAGGTTATAATTATAGTACTAGATTCAGGATCAGCAGCAAAACAGACTTCCAAGATCCCAATTCAGTTAAAGAGATGAGATAAGCATTGTGGGAACAGGGGCTGAAAAATAAGATACAGTTGCAAAAGCTAAGAACCTTATTATGCAATGAGGGAGGGGAAGAAAGTGTAGAAATCCTCAGAGAGGAGGAGCTTCTGTAGTCTGTCTAAAGCTACTCAAAACAGTAAATTCTGTTATAAACTCAGATAGCTTTAAATTCTGCATTCCTGCAGTTGGCTTTTTTCACTGCTGTTTTTCACTGCCTGTAGTACAACTGACATCCTGTTTCCCTTTGGATTTTGCACTGGGCAGAGGGAAGGTAATGATATTGGAGTAGTTTGGTCATGGAGAGAGTGGTGATGAATGCAATATCACTAAGGTTAGCAGCACAATAGAAAATCATTCGATAACTTTTTTGGCCCTTGCAACGAAGCCCACTGAGGTCAGCAGAAGGTTTTTCATTGATATCAGCTGGCTTTGGATTAGGTCTGCATTATTACTTGCATGCTTAGTAGTTCAGTTGACTAATATGCTAGGCATGTGTCTGAAATGCCACACATACACACAGACACACACACACACATACACACACAAATTGGCACTTAACCACTTCTGCTTGTGAAGGAACTTTTCTTGTTACCGTTCCATTTTTAAATAAGAACTTTGACTTTAAAAATTTTTTATTATTTTCTCACTCCTTGTGTGCAGCTAGTCTCTACAGATAACAGAAGGTAAAAAAAACTAGAGTTGCCAGGGCTCTGACAAAGTAACAGCATTGTCTTTGTATCTGTACTCCCCCTGCATCCTTCCAAATGTATTAATTCTGTTTGGCCAGTTACACAGGAGTAGGGGGAGAGGAACTGGTTAAGAATAAGCATTTGGAGGGCTGAATTGACACCGAGGACATTAGATGGGAAATTAGTTCTGCGTAATATATTTAATTTGATTTTTCAATATGATATGTGTTTTTTTTTCCTGCTCCTCAGAAGTGAACATCCACTGGCTCAACTGTATTGCCACTCAATCATGGAGCATCACCATTTTGATCAATGCCTTATGATCCTGAATAGTCCAGTGAGTGCCTCATTTTTGTGTATACTGAAGGAAGCTGTTCCTTATTTCACTTTTATTTTTAGCTTTTGGATAGATTCCCATCCTTATACATTCCTAAATGAACTTTATTCCTTTTTGGGTAAAGAAAGCAAATGCAGCACTTTTGAAATCACAGTTCCATTTCTGCGTGCCACCAAACATTTCCAAGAGTTGCCTGATAAGGGAAGCTTTGCTAATACCCTTTAGAGTACCTGCTCCTTTGGACCAAAGGAAACAAAAGGCTTTGTTCCCATTTTCTTGACCTCTCATGAACCACCATACAAACCCATGTCCTTGCTTTCATTTCAAGAAAACATTCTGGCCTACACATACACAAAGCACTCCTGATGAGACCAAACCAAACACTGCTAATGTTGACATTCCAAAGTGAAGCCAAACTTAAGTTAACTAAATGCGCAAATAAAACTACATTCTTCTTCTCTTATATTATTAATTAATGTTAAGACCAGTTATTCAGCATGCACAATCACTTCAAAGCAGTATTTTCACTGTTCATTTCCTATCACAGGTTTGGTAGTTTTGGCGTCCTTAACGTTAAGTGATTAATAATAAGTGTTAATAAGAAGTGGTTATCGCTTATGCAGACAGGAAAATATGGAAAAAAGCAGAGGCAAGTTGCCACCCCACCAGCTCCGTAACACTTTGGTTTCACACTGGGCTGCTGATGTTTTTATGTAATAGTTTGTTATTTATGTTGTTTAATAAAAGAAAAATATTGTAATTTAGATGAGATTTATAAGCAGGTACTAGAATCTGTTATAATTTCTGTACTTCAAGAGGGGAAAGAAAGGAAAGAGAAATTCTAGGAGGAAATTTATTTCTGGTGGATGAAATTAACTTAACAGGCTTTGACATTGCTCTCTCTGCAGTTTCATTTTGTAATACAGTCAGTTATGACACTGCTGCTGCAGGGCTGTCTGCCATTACTCAGAAATACTGGAATTTTTATTTTTTAATTGGGACATCTGTAAAAGGTAGCCGGATAAAAGTGTAACAATAGATACTAGTAAACAAATAAGAATGATTCAGCATTTAAGAGAGATTTTAGCACATTGGTGAGCTGTTGCCCATTTGATTGTTAACACTGGTTTTATTTTCTGTAAAGGGAAATCAGATTCTCAGCAACCTTTCCATTGAAGAATACAAGGCCACACTGAAAATGATAAAACAAGCCATTCTTGCCACAGACCTAGCACTATATATAAAGTAAGTTAGAAGCAAGTTTGGCTGGACAGTCATTGCTGGATGTTTGGATTGTGTCAGCATGATGTAAAATCTTTTCCTGTTTTTACTTATTTTAAAGGAGGAGGGGAGAGTTTTTTGAACTTCTAAGGAAGAAGCAATTTAATTGGGAAGATCCTATGCAGAAGGAGCTATTTTTGTAAGTAAACGCAGAATCATTAAAAAGCTATTAATGTTAAGCACCAGATCTTCCATGCCACATTGCTGTGAATTTCTGTAAAACCAGTACATCTGTGTACTCTGGGCCCGTACAAACTAGCACAGGTGACATTCGTTACTGAATGAGTTCCTGCGTCTAACCCTGTAGCCTGTATAATAAACTTTGGTAAGTACATGTGGAGTTACAAAAGCATTTCTATTCTTCCTAAAGAGCGTAGGCCATTGCCTAGGTACTCCGTTGTTCTCTTGCTGCGGATATGCTATCTTTAAGCACTGACCTGCTGAAACCAATAGTCTAAAGATTCAGGACAGGCTGTTTGTTTTGCAGCAGATTCATTTCTGATGGTGTGAAAAAAAAAAAAAAGATTATGAATAGAAACACACCTTGTATTGCATAGCTATAGAAAAGTGGGCTTACTTAGGTTGTGTCAGAAAGGCAGGCTACCCTATTTCCAATTCAGGGCCTTTAAAAACCATTCTAGTTTAGTCATATTCTATCTCTATTCCTAATTCACTCCTTGGCCCTCATATTGGAACTGTTAACAAAGAGATGGCAGTCACTGTTATGACAGGCGGAGATAGATGTGATATCTATCCACTAGCAAATGAAATGAAACCGTTTATTTCATGTGAATCCATGACATGAGCCAGCCAGATTTGCTCATGTCTGTGTGCTCATTTCACACAGGTGAAGGAGTCTACCACATAATCAAACCTTGGACATCTTCATAATTTTGCTTTAATTTCACTTTTTTTCTGACTTTGATTTTCCTTGAAATTGGATATTCTATTTACTAATCACTTGATTTGACAGCTACGTAAGTTTTACTGTACAATAATTCATAGATTTCTTTCTTTTTTTCCACAGAGCAATGCTGATGACTGCTTGTGATTTATCAGCCATAACCAAACCATGGCCTGTTCAGCAACGGGTATATGATTACATTTAAGTTTTCCTAAATATAAGCTCTACATAATAGCTTCTATTTATTCCATCCAGCCTCCCTCACTGTAAAGGCATTGGTGGAATGCAGAGTCTGAGGAAGCAACCCTTCAAAGAGCTCAATAGGGGTTGAAGATTTTCGCAGGTCTTTGCGGCAGGATCTGTGCATTTAGCTATGTCATCCTGTTAGCCGTAATCTGAGGTACATCAGGAGTCTTTTTGTTATTTTGAACCTTTCTGTGTTATCACAAGGCAGTCAACTGATACAACATACAACTTGATATCAGCTGACCTTGGTCTGTGTTTATCATGCCAGCTGTTATAAGCTATCAAATATTCCAGCTACTTAATTCAGTTTTCTTGTACTGTCAGAATAAATATCAGCACATGCAAGTGCATTTTTTTCTGCACAGATGTGTGATGAAGAATTTTAAAAGCTAACTGTTAAGCTAGAGAGTCTCATTATAGCAGCTTCAAATTTGACATATCCTAAGCAGAAATGATTTTTCAAACAGCAGGTGCCTAATGTTTTTTAAGTGCAAGAGATCAGGTTTCATAGGTAGAATATCCAGAAAGTAGTAATTTAAAATCATCAGTGACTTTTGAAAATCATTGCTCTTAGTTCTACATTTAAAATACTGTCCTTAACATTTATATGTTTTAATTTGCACATCAGTACCTTGCAGGATTGTTTTGAGATTTAACTAATACATAAAGTAAGCTTTGGTAGTAGGGTTTACACAAGTCCAGAGTATTATGCATAGACATGAGACAATACATGTTTATACTTCAAATATGTATTCCTATGATATGTTGTCTTCATCATATAGGCCAGAAACTCCACAAAGGAAAACTGGTTTGACTGTAGGTAGCAATTAAACTTTTAAACTTTTGAATGTGTGGAATTTCTTACAGATTGCTGAGCTTGTAGCTACAGAGTTCTTTGATCAAGGAGATAAAGAGCGGAAAGAACTCAACATAGAACCAACAGTAAGTGAGAGAATCACGCAGAATCACCTCTTTCAAAATGACTCCTACAAACAGGACTTTATATGCTTTTCAAAAGCCAGCTTTTCTGCCAGTGACCAGAGCACAGAACCAACTCCTTCTTCCCTGTCTTCCTGGTAGCCACTTTGCTTCTGTAGTTCACAAACACCAACACTGTCTCGTTCTCTTTGAGTCAAAAGAACAGACAGCATTATTTCCTCCAAGTCAGTATCGCTAAATTGTCTAGGTAATACAGTTCTAGCGCCTATTTTCACCTATCCTAAGCCAGTAAGTCTGTCTGTTCCTCTGGCTGTTTGGTCTCTGCCAGTCCACAAACAAGCTCTGAAGGCCAGTCATGCAGTCAAATTAGCTGCATCACACACATACTGATACCCTGCTATGCTGACTTTACTATACTTTTAAAGCTGCTCCTGTATAATTCCAGCCTTCTCTTGAATTTTCTTTTTATTTCATTTATTTAAATATAGAGCTTATTTACTTTTTATTTGCAGGATCTAATGAACAGAGAGAAGAAAAATAAAATTCCCAGCATGCAGGTTGGATTCATAGATGCTGTTTGTTTACAGTTGTATGAGGTATGGTACATAAGAAAGGACTGTGAACATCTAAAACCAGAATTGCTCACTGTAGCCTGTAATTACTGCAGTTTTAAAATTAGAATCATATTTGTTGTAGTTCCTTAGCTAAAAAAGACAAATTACTTTATTATGTATTACACAGGTTTTATGGATGTAATTAATTTAGTATTTACCATTAACGGCATATTTGTCTGATAATATCTTTTGTTATATATATATTTTTTCAAAAGTGGGTGGTAAATGCTATGTTTTAGGGACTCGGTGTTAGATCCTTGGGTTATGTTCTTGATTCTGCCAGTGAGCTGCCATGACCTTTAGGGAAAGTCACAAATATCTAACGCTTTGCTAACAATGAAAACAATAGTATCCATCTACTGCACTGATAAAGACTATTCCTATATGAATTTTAAAGCATTCTGAATGTGTCATGCAAAAAGGGATATGCTGTATAGAGGAAATTAACCTGAGCTTAAAATTTCCCATCCCTTTTCTCTCCTCCTCTCGTCACACACAAAAAATGCATGAGAGAACTGGAAATGTTTTTCATCCTAGTCACAAACTGCCCTAAGCAGGTACTTGGTCAGATACAGCGCGAAACAAAACATAGTAGTTTCTAATTTTTTAAACTAGTAAAGCACCAGGCTGAAAGCCTGAGATTGCAGCATGCGTTCTACAAGAACTGAGATTTGAAAGGTGAGGAACAGATGGGCTACTTCTAGGAATCTTCCAGTGGGAGGTAGGAACAAGATGATTGCTCACATTTTGCCCTCTTCTGCAGTGAAGCCTTCTAAAAAGAATCCACATCTACCAGCTGGAAGGAAAGAAAGGTAGAGGAAAGAGAGGGAGCTGCTAGCTGCTGCCCCTAAAACTTACATCTTTCTGTGCTGTAGAAACTGCTTGTCAGGAAAATACGGCAGGCTTTGCTGGCAAGCCTCAGAATGCTCTCTCCAGCAGGAGGTAGGCCATTGAAAGAAGACTGAATAGCTGTGCAAAGGTACAGACCTTAGGAACACAAAATGCTCTGAACAGAAAACTTAAACAGATTTCAGGCTCCAGAAACTGAACTTCTATATGTTTTTTGTTGTTGTTTTTATGGGGGAGCTTTGCCTTTCCATTTAGAAAAAGACCAGAAAGTCTTCAATTATTTACTCTGAAATATGCACTGCATCTCGCATCAACAGTTACCAAATGATACTAGTCCAGATTGCACTCAGCCCAGGTATGATTCTGCAAGGAAATAAGGTGTGTGAGTAACTTCTAACTACTGTGCCCCTGCAGCAGTTAGACTGCAGCTTTGTTATGCTGCCTAGAATACAAATCCATTCCTGGTTAGCAGCCAAAACTACCGAGAAATGTTTAGAGTCTTCTCTTTCCTCTGTGACCAGGAACGTTATACCCACAAGCAGGAGTCTAAAGTACCTTTGTGTTCTGAACGTTTTGCCTCTTACCAGCTTTCAGTGCAACACTCTCATTTGTCATCCTGTCTCAAAAGTCTCACCTTAACTGAAACAGCATGTAGCAGGGTGTAGCAGTATCTGGGACTTTATATAGGCTCAGAGTTTGTTAGCAGCTGTGTCCTAACCTGAGAGGTGAGGATGACTTATATGTAGGGGCGGAGAGGACTAAAGAGAACAGGGAGCCTGTGAGGAACTGATAGAAACCATCAGGCAGAAAAACCTTTAGACCAAAAAATGTACTGGTACTTACTATTTAAGGTAACAGTCCTGGTAAATCCAAGGAAAGGCTATGCTTTGAGCTGATCCAGAGTTTGTTTATTCTGACTGGAGTACAGGTAGGGGACATCACCTGCTTATGCATTTTTTTTCTTCTTTACCATCTTCTTAATGGATGGTAAAATATATAAACTATTTCATTCAATGTTACTTTGAAAATGAACAAGCACACAGTTAACTCTCCAATATTCTAATGCTATAAAAGCAAACAATGAACAGGCTTGTTGTCACTACAACCCTTTCACTGAGTTTTTTTATGGGCTTTCATCCAGTCAGTAGGAATTTAACACACAATGGAACAAATGATGAGTGCCCAGTGCAGCACTGCAAGTAACTTACCATTTTATTCAGAATAATTCAACTCCAGATGAACTGAAGAAGTTTTGTGGCTTGTGTTGGATAGATGACCAGTGCAATTAAGATGAAGGATCTACATACGTCTTCCCTTTAAGTTCAGAAATCTGAAAAAACAAAAGTGTGTTTCACTCTTTTCATTTTTTATTGGAAATGAAGCGTACCATTCAGCTTTTTTTAATACTGTTTAGATGTATTCAGATAAATAAACCAGGAATACCTCAGGGATATTTGAGAGCTCCATTCTTCTTATAATGGTAAACATCAAGAAAAATTCAGTTAAGTTTACTGGAACTAATGAAGCAGCCTATAAAGCCAAAAGGAACTATGAAGACTTATACCATATACTTTATGATTCAGTAGAGTCCCTATGTAACATTTTTCTAAGTTATAAGAGAATTTATAGACTCAGTGGGCTCAAACACTCTTGTCCATATCCTGTTGTCTGTTCAGCACCATCTAAAGTATTAAGCTCTCACTTCACACATTTGAGCAGGGCTACTTCATTCCAAAAGTCAACAGAACCACTTATGCAAGTAAGGGCTAAGTGTCTTTATAGTGAGAGGATATATGTCGATCACTTCCATCAGGAAGGAAAAATATACCAAAATGCTTATGAATTCTCTTCTTTGGTCTTTAAATTATGTGCTTAAATATCACAATCCACTTTTCCCTCACACTGCTATAGTAACACAACCACGTCCAGAAATGAAAAGTATTTGAGAGTGACTTGAGCTGTTCTCAAGAGCACTAAGTGTCAAATATAATTCCTCTATTGGGTGCTAACTGTCTTGAGTTCAAATATTCCTTGGAGAACTGTTCTGCACTAGTTGTTACATCACTGAATACAGTCACACTGGATATAACTGCTCTGTATGTATCTGATGACCATTCCAAGGTCACCCTCACGATAAACCTTGCCATATACACAAAGGGTGGGCTTGCAAACAAAGTCCATGTATAATACTTTGCTAGGAATCCTGGATAGCTCACTTGCACATGATAAAACAAACTACTATCCCGGCTCCTTCTTCCTTATGAATGGTGTGCTAAATGGACACAGCCATTTAGTCTGATCTACACATGTCAGGTAGCTGTGTTCTTATTTGATCCGCAACAAGTCTTCCTTGAAGTTAAGTTCCAAATACAAGTTCAATTTCAAGTGTAGTTATACTTTGTACTTCAGTCATTTTGGTTTCTCTAACGATCATCATTAAGAACAGTTATTTGGCTGTTAAATATAACTTGTCTTACATGTTCTTAATTTATTTCAGGCGCTAACAAACGTTTCAGAGGCCTGCTACCCCTTACTGGATGGCTGTAGAAAAAATAGGCAGAAATGGCAATCCTTAGCTGAACAGCAAGAAAAGAATCTGATTAACGGAGAAAGCAATCAAGCCAAACGGAACTGAGTTGCTGATTTGACAACCACAAGCTTAAGTTCACAGAGAAGACATAGTAATTGGGGAGTGCTGCGTTTTGCTAAACACTGTATGGATTTGGCTTATGTTTGGCCACTGCTGTATTATTCTTCCACATTTTAAAACATAGCATGACCATGTATATGCCAAGGTTATATGAAGATTGTATATTTCTTCTATTTCATCTGAGTGAGATGGAAAAAAAGATCTACAGAGTTAGTTTATGCTACCCTGTTCTACAAGATGGTACGAGTGCAGTTACTTGACTATCCTTGAGAGCCTATTACTTTAGAGATGTATATAGTTGTTTAGTGATCATGTGTGGCCAGTATGTTAAAGACTACTGCATTTTGCACCTTTTTTCCTCTTTCAGTCTTGTTGCATTAGGTTATGTAAGTAATGAGCAATGTTGCCTGTTCTCTTCCTAGAGGTTTAAAGGAAAGTTTAACTCTAGGGAGTCTAATCCAGCATATACTATGCTATCCTCTTGCAGAAGACAGAAATGGGCTTTGAAATGTAGAAGCCCCAGAATTTATACACCCAGTAACTTTTTCGTATTAGAAGAATGGCTCAACAAAATGCCTTACATTTGGAAAAGTTTTAAAAAACCCTGCAAATTGTTAGGCAATGGAGGCTTAATATGAGTTCAGTGGTCAAAGTGTCATAACTATCCATGGATGAGGACATCTGCTTAAACAGTGATGCAAAGTCACAACTCAACATAACTGACAGGCTGCCTTGGTAGAACGTTTCCCATAGAAGGCTGCAAGAACCAAAGAGAGAAATGGAAACTAAACAAGATCAGTTCTGTATGTTTGCTTTATCTTCATTCTGAAGGTAAAATTTAACATCCTCGTAACCAACAGAAGCAAGCGCAGGAAAAGTAGAAGAGAATGTGTCTGGAAGAGCAAGAGATGAGAATCCGATTCAGAATGAACCAGGAGTGACATACTTGTAGTGACTGTTAGTGACGCTGATTCTTTAGGCCAGGGCTGTTATGAAATGACTATGACCACTCTGAAGAACTGCTTGAGATTTCAGAAAGTTTTATAACATTTTTTAGAAATCGTTTTTAGTACTAGTAAATGTTAACAATTACTAATAACCAAGTCTTAAAGGAAAAAGGAAAAGTGAAAACAAAAATAGCTGAGAACACTACGGGAACTCACCATTTGTATAGGAGACACTAACAAGTATTAAAAGAGAAAGAAACCAATTAACTTGCAGTAGGAAAAGAAGGAACTGACATTCTATTTAAATGAAGATGACTAATAACCATTGTTTTGAATTGATCCCTGGGAACCAACTGAAGAAAATACACACATAAAACAAATCCAGAATATGCTAGCACAAGAGAGCCTTGCGTAGACAGGATTAGGAGATTAACGTCAACGGTATAAGACTGGTTAGTAATATGGATGCAACTTCGGTGCGTATACCAACAATAAGTGTTAAGTTTTTTAATCTGTAACAATGAATTTTTAATTAAAATGTCAGTAATTTTAGGCAAAACTTATACATTTGGGATAGCACTTTGAAGTACAGGAATTCATTTGTATTATGGTAATCGAGAAAATTCTAGTTGGAAACTGCAAAAAGTTCCTCTCCCCAGTGAAAGTGAAAACTTCCCAGACAGTGAAAACAAGCCCTTTTTATCAGTCTGCATTTAGATAATAAGTATCAGAAGTTAATAAAACATGAAGCAAATGTTTCAAGATATTCCGCAATACTGAGTTCCATAAAAGAAGTTCTTAAAAACGTAGAAAAAGATATTCTTACGGTCTGCCGCATTTCTGCCAACCTAAACTATTTGTCACTGATCAAATCCTATCTCAAATTTCCCTAATGCCTACCAATAATATATTATTGCAGATGAATTGAAAACTTTTTTCTACAAAAGTATTTATAGTAATAGCTATTTTTTTCAGATTTTTCAAAAAGTTATGGAATGCTGTAATAATCAAGAATTGCAGGGTGTTGTTATGTAGTACTCCATATGTGTATTTATATTGCATACACAGTACAATGTATGTGTATGTATGTAATATATGTCATATCTATGCAGAAAAACTGTAGTGGTCCCCCCTAAAAGTTTTCAGTTCCTTTTTGATAAACATGAAATCTTGCTTCAGGATTTACATAGTCGTCGTATTTTCTTTCTTCTTCTTGGATGCTTAAGACACTGAAATATAATCGTTAACTAAGTCAACTGGTAAGATATACATTTAATATAGATATGAACAAAGTATATGTATATAAAGGTGTATTCTGCTAGTATGGCTGAGACTAGTAATTCATGGTAACAACACAGCAAATCAACTATAGTAATATTACCCTATAGTGACATATCATTTACATTAAGATCCCAGTATTTATATTTCTCTGCTATATTGCATGTTCAACATAGCTTTATTATGGCATAAACTTGTAACTAGTACAAAGGAGTGCTGGATTCATACCTTTGACTTAGGAAAAACAGATATAACGGGTTGCATTTTTTTTAAAGTTTCACTTAAAACGTACCTTGTTATACAGTATGTGCACATATTTAGGTACACATCTTTACACATTTAACCCATAGAATTTCTTCCACTACAAAGATCAGAACAAATATAAAAATATAGTTTATAGTAAATATACCACCTAAATGTTGTCATAATACACCTGTATTTGTATATATTTCTACAAAACTAAACCTTTTAAACTACTGGTTTAAGGACCTTAAAAGCATAGCTTGCTGTACTTCATGAAAATTCAGACAGTGATCAAGTTATTTATACAGTGTTTCAGTCTGCCTGAAGGCAAAGTCAAAGGGTGCTAGTTTTGTCTCATGGCTTTTGTGAGGACTGTGTGCAGAAAATTGTTCTTTCATTTTATAATGCTTATAGGTGACAATATGAAAAATGCCAGGCTGTTCTCTGCCTGAAATTCATTGCGTTCAGAGCTCAACAGTTTCAAACCCAGTGAGTGGATTATAGCCATGCAGCTGTCATTAATTTCATCATGAGTTGTGTATCCAATTATTTCAGTCAAGTCTCAGACATATTCTACCCTAATTTATACTGCCTAGATAAAGAAATCAGCAGGGATTGTGCAAGCTATAAGCTGAAATGGAGTTAGTCACTTTGTTAGTTCAGTCTTAATTCCACTAAGGCTATTGTGAAATTTGATACTGAAGTTTTTGGGTGCAGAATTTGTCCCACTATCTTTTTAATATTTTTCCTCAATAAAGACATCTAAGTTAGGATCCTATTTGTTCTCAGACATGTACGTATTTTCCTAAGAAGTCACTCTAGAGCATAGTTTAGTGCTTAGAGTACACTTTTGTTTCTGTTTTTGTTCCCCTTTTGAAAATAACTTGTATAATACATCTTAACCTGTAAAAAATTGTTGATTGACCCTAGCTCTTCTAATTAAAAATATCAGTGAGGCTCTTTAAGGTGTAGCTAGCGCTTCTATTCCAACAAGTTAGTCACTCATCTAATACTAGCTGTAGAATGCATAGGTCTTCTGTTATCTCACACAGTAAAAGAAAGGAGGGAAAAATAAAGCATTAGACTTTAATAATGTCTTATTTGTAATCTAAAATGTGGAGATACTACTGCTCTTTGATTAGTAGCAGTTTAAAGTTAAGAGTGGATCACTCTCAGATCTGCACAGAATGCAAGTATAAGTAGGCTAGTGATAAAAGTGAATAAAGTATTCCACTGATGACTAGCTGCTCTCTCTTTAGAAGAGAGGACTGCAGCCTCATTTTATCTGTTGCCTTCTGCCAACTGGGTACACATAAAGGTAAGTTTTTGAACTCCATTCCAATCCATTTTATCTGGCACTGGCAAGAACTGCCAGTTTCAGAGCAGTGTGTAGTTCATATTAAGATTTTTCAGAATTACCAGGTAATTAATTATTTCAGCCCTTTATACGGAAATGCGCAGCTCCTTAAAATTAGGGGGTGTTGCTTGAGTGATCTGGTTTGGGCCTCCTGAGTTTTGCCTGAGAATCGTAGTGGAGAGTGCTGATGGAAAAAATGCCCAACTCAAAATAAATTCATACACTTTTAAGGGTTTTGTAGAGACTGAATCTTCAAGGCAAAGTTTTACATTAGCTTTAGTTAGGAATCTTGTCTCTGTGACACTGCAGCTTCTTCTTCATGTCAAATCACATGGAGTTTACACTCCACAGGGATTCAGCTTAATTTTACAATTGCCTACTCTGTAATACAACATCAGAGAGCTTCTTCAGGGACATGCACTAGTTTGAAAGGTAAACTTGAATTTTGGAGCTTGAATAAAAATCTGAGTTTGGCCAGGGTATGAGAAATAACGAGGGCTGGAGTTTCAGTTTGGATTTTATAGGAACAAGAAACATCAGAGTCTAGCCTGGTAAGTAGTGACACTTGATTAATATAGCAAATTGTGACATCAAGATAATTTGTCTTTGTCATTGCTAGATGAATGAAAATTGCATGGGAAAGTTCATCTTCCACATAAAGAAGTACGTTTCCATAGAGAAACTCATATCTAAGTACCACTGTTTGTAAATGTATACTAATGTGACAATGCTATTTAATAGCTAGTTTCCACTAACCGCTATAGCATGAGCTTGTTATGCCAGGGCCAAGGTATGCTTAAATGCCCATTTGAAGTTAATTAAATGATTCCCATTTACCTCAGTGGGAGTTGGATTGAGCAGTACAGAAAGTGAAGGAATGGGTCAAATCTGCTTTTTTTTGCCTATACATATAAAGAGGGACCAAAATCTTACCCTTGGTAACATGTGCTTCACCTGTTCTTTACTGTATTCAGCTATTCCTGCTGATGTCCAAGGTACTTTACAGATGTAACTGAAGTTAGAATTTGAGCCCTCTCTGTATTCACATGGCAGACACGCGTGTGTCTCTTAAAGAATGTAGTGTGAAACGCACTGTAAATAGTTTTAATATACACTTCTATTATAGTTTAATAAAAACCTTAATCACAGTCACTAGCCACTGAGTTTGTCCATTTGTATTCTTGTATCTTTTAAAAATATTTGAACAAATATATAGTTTCTGGGCACAGTATTTTTGTACTAGGTTGATGGGGTTACTTTGTATATTATGTTCTGCTTTTTAGCAGTATTAAAGTCTTCTGAATTTTATGATCTTGCTTGTTTCTGTCCCACAATTCTTTAGTAAAACTATTTACATTACTTACATGAGAATCATTTGTCCTCCTTACTGTACAGTTAACAGAGAACAGAGTTACGTTATTTTCTGTGGTCAAACTGTTGCTTAGTTACTTATTTTCTCATTCTCCTCTTTGTACTCTTTTCATGATTTGTAAAATAAAAAAGGACAATGTCAATTAAATTCAACTGTTTTTGTTAATTAATATTATTAAGGTTGACTCAATAATCAATTATTATCTGATAATCACATTATCAAATTCAACACTGCATTTTTCCTTGATTCAAATAAAGTATACATTTATAGAAGCAATTATTTACTGTATATATATACAACTTCTCTAGGTCCTAGAAATCCTGCTGAAAAGAACTTCACTATTAACATCAAGATACTCCTAACATGAGCACAGTCAGTGGTATGGGATCTTTTGTCGAAAACCGGTAAAAAAATAAAATAATTTACTCCTATTAACCACTAGGGAGCACTACAGCTACATTTATCTGGAACTGTCAGAAACCAAGCTATTTATTGCACAAGTAGAATTGGCAAATACAACTGTTATAAAGATGCTGCGTGAATAAAACTGGTCAACATCCATCCTCATCCTTTGCCCCCAAGTATCAATTTCTGGGGCAGTAGCATATGAGTTAGATTTAAAAAGTCAGCCCAGTGACTTCAAAAAAAAGTGAAAAACTTATTTTTGACAACAAAGCCACATCTTGCATAAACTGCTGATCTTAGAAGTGAATCCAGACCAGTGAGTTCTTGGCACTTCCTGTTCTTTGCTTGTTAGGTTCTCTGCAGCAACACTTCTGGCCTGATTTTTTTAGCTCTAGGCAAAACCAACAAGTATGTACATCCCTGACAAACAACAGTCCTATTCAAAAAGTTATGAAGGGCCAGATTTAGTCCAGCACAAAACACGAGCACTGTTTGCCCAAACCAGCTGCAATTTGTGAGTGCAACTGAACAACTGTCTATGTATATCTACATTTATCAGGTAACCATGTGCTGTTGGGACTACAAACTTTCCCACCTCACTTACCGGCCTAGGCATGCTCCTGCTTGCTTTTCACTGGACTACTAAATATTTGAATTCTTTTCTAGCACAGATTTACCAGAAGCGTTGGAATATGTTCCTTACCTGCTCCAGAAAATAATATAAGCTTGAAGTAAGGTGTTTTTCTTGAAAAAGTGAAAAAGAATATTACAGTATCTTTCACATCATGCAAACTACCATGAGTCTTTCACAAATGGAAAAGACAATGGCCCCTTCCTCCAGACATATTTTTAATAACAGTGGTAACAGCTCTTGCTAACATGCATTTCACATTCCTGTGAAATCTCACCCTTTAAGATTTTTAGGAAATAATTCAGATGTATGAGTTTGCTACAGTACCTCTAGAGCTTTAAGATCCTCAATGATCTATGCAGTCAGTCAGCCACTGAATTTTTCAGCTTTGAGAGGTAAGTAGCACTTCTCAGCTCTTACAGAACCACAACTTCAGAACTTCAATTTCAGTTGAAAGATATCACAGTTTATAAATATAGTAAATTTTCACTTCCATATTTTCCATTCAGAATATTTTAAAATACCTAGCTGCATGTTTTTCCCCTAATATTCCAAAGCTCTATTTTAAGATGGATTTTTTTCACATTTCTTGAGAGATCAAGCTGTTTTCCAAACAGCTGTATTATTTTCTGTTCTGAATTAGTACTATCAAGATAAAATCCTCTTTCCCACTGAAATAATTAATTCAGCCATAGTCTGCTCCTGCCCACCCAACAGTTCATAATATGTCTGTATTTTATCTTTACATGGGTTTCTTTTGTTCAACATCAAAGTCTGAAATACAGTGCTGTAGAAAAATATATTTTTAGTACACCAGAATGTGTACTATAGTGCATACATATAGTACACTAGAATACCTCCACGAACAAACAACGTTTAGTTGTCCAACACAAGATCTTTAAGAAAAAAACAGGGAGTAAAATACACGGTTAACTCATACCACTAGGTTATACAATACATTCACATACAGGGATTTCTTTGAACTCTTCTTTGTAGTAGTAAAGACACTGCTATGAATGATTTTATATCACAACAGCTTTTCATGGAACAGTAGTATAATCGTCATTTTACAGATAAATAGAGAGATTAATTTGATCAAGGTCACACAGAAAGCCTGTTTCTGAGCTGGAAGCAGAACCGAGATCTGGGTCCTAGTTCTGCTTTTACATAAGACGTGAAGAAAAGAATGTTTTGTGTTGAAGCCTTCTCTTCCTCTTAGATATATATATATAATTATCTGAACCATGTAAGGCTCTCTCCTCTATTTCCTGAACTCAGCAAAAATCACTATTTTACACATGGGATCAGATTAGACTCTAATCCAGATAATCACAATAACCTTTGGTGGAGTTTGGAGCTATATTGTAACAAAGAATATAGTGTATAATCAGGAAATAGCTATGCTGAAACAAACTGAAAGTCCAGTTCAAATTTTGGAGAACAAGAAAAGACAGATGCAGACTTCCAATACTGTACGTCAGCAGCTTCTTGGACTATAACGCAAATCCATCTTTGCTCACACCTCATTTCTAAACAAAAAGAAACTGCTTATATAAAATTTGCCTGCTACTAAGTACTATCTGCCTAGAAAACACAGGGAAAGAGCGGTGAGACTTGTATTTAAATACCTTGGTGACTAGATAAGCCTGATACGAAGCCCTATAGGACATATCAAACTATATGTGACAAGAGGCACTAATTCTCAGAGATTCATACAACCTTTGCTGGAAAAGCACACTGTATTTATGTTGGCAATGGGCCAATTTCACCCTCTCTTCATTGCAACTAGGCCAGGTTCAACTATTACAGGTAATTATAGGACTCATTTTAGGATGAACCAATGGATGAAGCAAATAACAGAGCTGGTATAGCTTTAAGAAACCCCTGCATTTTGCTTCTAGATTTTTTAACCTGGAGTTTATCGGCTCATGCTCTTCAGTTCTCTCCAATAATCAATGCTCATAGCAGCATTTTATGGATCACTACCTATACACACAAAATAAAAAGTGCATATACAGTCACATGAGCGTAAGCTTTAAGCTCCAGAGCAGACTACTAATCAATCAGACAAATGGATTCTAAACTCAGAGAAAATTTCCAAGCAATCTTCAAATATTGAACCTTCCTGTTGAACAGACTGCATTATCAACAGCAGCCAAGAGATTCTTCCTGAACCAGGGGAAAAAAAAAAAAAAAAAAGAACTTAGTAAACATGCAGCTGGGGTGGAACAAAAGCTACCTTGAGCATGATCTAATCCTGCTGCAATACAACATCCAATTGCTATAGGTACTTTGAAATTACCTATGCAAGAGATGGCATTAGTTAGACTAAACCGAGCTCCTTGTTTGTAGGCCACCTATACTGGAGTTGGCTTACTGATGCAAGACTATGCAGACACACCCTAAAGCAATGCATTATCTGCAGTGTTCTACTGAGTTACATGGACTTGATTTCAGATCTCATTTCCATTGTGTTTAGTACACTTCACAGTACACCTGCGAAATGTGCAAGTTGGCGTACATCTTAGGTACTTTAATTTTAAGTCATGAAATAAAACAGTGAGCCAACAGAAAGTAACAGGGGTATAAGAGGAATGGACTACTTTGGTAAAGCCTTAGGCCGAGAAAGAACTAACTGCCATATTGACATAAATCTGAGCATTGTCGTTTAAATGTATGGCAAAATTTGATGATAAGGGAACCAGATGCACTTAAATGTGCCCAAATGTCTTTGCAATCCATCCTAAGACACCTAGAAGAATCATCCAGTAGAACACATGCATAAGTGCTGCCAATTCAGTTCACAGCTCCCTGACAGAAACTAGTTAATCTGCACAGTTTTAACACGATTCACATATCTTGTAATATATGCAATTTATACAATAATATCTATATGATGTATATAATAATATCTATATGATGTATATAATAATATCTATATGATGTATATAATAATATCTATAATATGTTTATGCTGGCTCTGAGCCAATTATCATTCCATGAGTTCTACTGTCCTACCTAATTTTAGGCTAAACAACTTGAAGACAAGCTACAAACAATAAATGGGATAGAAGAATGTAACCCACTGCAAAAGCATTTTTGTCATCCTGATCTTTGAAATCTCATTGTCAATTACTTTTTGCAGTAGAGTCTCAAGTGATATGTTCTTGATTATCAGAGATTGGCATGACTATACAAGTTAATAATTTATATTCCTCCACCTCATACAGAGATCAAACTTCAAAGTTAAGATGTTTTGCAGCCTATTCCTAGTATTCTGAAACTGACAAGCTGAAGAATAAGCCACAAAGAAAGCCATTAAGCCAAAAATCACCACCTTCATGATTTTCATGCAACCAGCAATACTAGAAAACAGGTTTTCCAGTGCGTCATCTAAGCAAAAATGGTAGCTGTGAAAACTGTGTATGGAAAGGCTACAAAGAAAAAAGAGAAAGCTTGTGGAATATTCAAACATTAAAAATCTATAAAAACAATTTTAATCATAACTTTAGAAGCAGGGCTAACTGGAAAAACAGCTTTTATATGGAACTCAAAGAACTTCGAATACAGTGCATATAGTAAGATTTTTACATAGAAGAAAACTGAAGTCAGATTTTAGTAGGCTAATACTCCTATACAATTCATATAAACTGCGACAGAGGAAAAAATACAGCTGCTTGTTCTGTTGCTGACGTTACACCAGATCTCAGAGAAAGAACAGCTCTCTATCCTGCTAGTGCTACACTAATGCAGAGAACGTAATGTAATTGTAGAGATTATAAATGATTATGTAATTCATAATCATAATTATGAATGTAATTCATAAATACTGACTATCTGTGGAGATTCTGAACCACAGGAAGCTCCATCTGAACCTGAGAAAAAACTTCTTCACTGTGAGGGTGACAGAGCATTGGAACAGGTTGCCCAGAGAGGTGGTGGAGTCTCCTTCGCTGGAGATATTCAAAAGCCGTCTGGATGTGATCCTGGGCAATATGCTCTAGGTGACCCTGCTTGAACAGGGAGGTTGGACTAGATGATCTCCAGAGGTCCCTTCCAACCTAAACGATTCTGTGATTCTGTGATTCTTGCTTAACTGACAGACCTGTGGGGCTGATCTGAACAGGATCCCGAGGATTCATACTCAGTGAAAAGAAGTATGAGGAAAGGAAAACAGAAACGGAGCAACAAGCTGAAATGCAAAATTCAGCACCCAACCACTTGCTGCTCCCATGGTAAAGGAGTTTGAGTTGGCTAGTTAGCTACACTTCTGAGAGAGATCCAAGGACCACAAGGAGGGAGAGGCAAGTTGTGAGAAGAAAAGTCTACCTGATACGCACGAAAGTCCCAGTTAGTTATGAACCTTTATAGAAGACCCCCGTCCCCTTTTTTAATGTTCAGAAAAATTACTGTTTAAGTTTGATGCAGAAATTCATGCCTAAGCTGTGGGACACTACTACTCTTGAGTTATTTTTTCAGAGTTAAAGATGAAATGGATTTAAATCAAGGAGAATAATCAGTAACGTTAATTTTGTTTAAATATATAAATATTATGTTAGACATTATAACATTTCTTTAATCAAATGAATCAGTAGGTTCTTGGAGAGAATGTAGAACCCATTTACAAACCAGAAAATTCTCTTGAAATTCTCAAAATAAATGGTAATTTTCTGCCTATTTGTTAGATTTCATACACCCCTGCAATAATGGGAACTAAAGGGCTACTTCCATTATTCAAATATAGTATTTTCAAAGTAGCTGTCAGTTAAAAAAAAAAAAAAAACAGGATTGGCATTCTTTGCAAATAAAAGTACTGTACATTATAATATTATATAGCTAGAAGAATATGTATATATATATGTATATAGTATTTGAACTGCTGTACAGCCTCCCTTTTCTAGTGGATTCAACAAAAATGGTTCAAAAGTTGCACTACACCACTGACAGAAGGAACACTTCTGCAAAGATTACGAAGAAAGCAGAGTTGATAATTAACTGTTAATCAACAATAAGTTGCATGAACTATAGCCAGACACCAGATATTTTTATTTATGGATATATTACATATATATAAAATACACATGGACAATGATAACTACAAAAGGTCAAGGGATGCTCCAATGCAATAGAAGAGATAATCAGACTAAAAAGAAAAAAAAACTTCATTTTGCCCATTTTCTAAACTAGCTGAACAGTAAATACATACCCATGATTAGCACAGCACTCGACATAAGCTATGATGCCTTTTGAGACACTAAGTTCAGATTCAGCACCACGCTAATACAACTGTACATCTTCCATCTTACAGTTGGCTGATTTTTATCCCGTTCCGATTACAGGGCAAGTATGCTAGCAGGGACATATTTCCATAAATCAAATGTCTTGCCTATATCATAAACCGCTCCAGCTCAGAATGAGACGAAGTACTTCAGTTTTGTCCCACATACAAGACGACGATTACAGAATTCTAATATTTTAATTATAAAGACAATTTTTTTTTTTCTACCACAAATTATGCCTACTTCTTTGCAAAGATTATTTTGGAACATTTATGTAAGTCTAAGTGATTAAAAAAAAAATGCATGAAAATGTGGGAAGAAACTTCATGTAAAACTATGTAACAAGACCTACATGTTGGTGTTATACAGGTATGTAGGAACTTCCCTCACCACCTCCACTAAAGGAAGAGTAAACAGCCTGGAAGCCTTCCATCTGACAGGCTTTTTTATGCTGAAAGACCAGAACGTAAGAGGCAGAAGAAAAAGGAAAGAATATCTATCTAGTACAGGAAGAGTTTCAGACTGACTCTCCCTAGCCCTAGAGCGAAAAGGCATTTCTCAGACTGAAAGACTGCAACTTTGAGGGAGAGGAACTACAGTAACTTGGACTTTGGAAGATGGATGGATAAACTGCAGCCTAAAGAGAACATATGTCCACAACCCCAGTCCTTGTTGCTCGTGGGTAAAGCTTCCCACAGTGAAAAGGAACTCGGCTGTGCATCCCTGTTCTCTCCCAGCTGCATAGTTCACTAGGTTAGTGCTCCAGCACGTTCAACACTGCCCTTGACTGGGGGCTACTACTTTGCCCTCATAGGAACTGTTCATGTGGCCAGTGAGAGTCTTCATATTCTCCCCTTTTCCCTACACAGTTTAGGCAAAATCCCAGGTTAGAAAAGCAGATGGCTCACTTCAATTGAAATGGATTAAGGAACACTCATAAAAGCAGCTCCATCGGCAGATCCGAGAGAACCTCTGGCAGAGAGGCAAACTACTGCAGGGAGAAACTACTTGAACTGGTATAGCTCTGGTTGCAAAATGAGGTGTTCACAACTGCCACAGACTAGTTTGCACCAAATCCTATGTTTCAGGAGACCAAAGGGTCTGGGAAAAATTATTTCTGAGACACGGCCAGCTTATAGCACTCTGTTTTAGCTGCGAGCATGGAGCTTTTCCTCTTACCGCTTGTAAAAATAGGAATCAATACTCTAGCTTTCTTCTTTAAAAAACAAACAAACAGCAACAACAACAGGTGAGAGATACCTGTCAAGCTATTTTTCTTCTCCAGTCTGTTAGCTGGATTAGCACTGATCACAAGATGAAGCTGACTGAGTGAGAAGTCACACTATTCTGGTATCACTAGCAAAGTTCTAAATTCATAGTTACACTTCCAGTAAAAGCTCATCTTCTACGCTGGAATCCTAGATGTAATATATCATGAAAACAAGAGACACTGATAAAATTCAGTGGTGCAACCTACGATGTGCTACCAAGCAAAATCCAGCTTGGCATTTAGAGTCTACATTATTTTAAATCTAACAGAGAGCAAAGTTGGTGCCATGCACTCGAACAGTGTAAGTATGACCCCAAATTTGGTACAGACAGAAGCTGGCACAATAGATTAGCTCAGTTGCAAGTAGCATCATTTTGGGGGGAAGAAAGTGTATTCACAAAAGCTAAGTCAGGGTAGGCTCTTCCTCTGCATTATTCTTGAAGGAGATAAATCACGAACTTATGGAACTCAGCCACGTCAGATAAATTCACTTAGCTGCACATCTTTTTTTTGCTGCAGGAACGAGTATATGCACACCACATTCACCAAGCATGTTATGATATAGACAATTTGAAGAAATTACTTAGAATTTAAACTATATATTAAAGAGCGGGGATGAATACAGAAGATCATCACAATTTTCACAGCTCAGCACTAGACAAGAAGCACGTGAACAGTTCTCTGAAACAACCTGCACGCGCTCAGCAAATCCTCTGTCCTATGCTTATTACTTAAGAGTAGAATCAGTTTCTACAACAAATTGTAACAGACAAAGTAGAGATTTGTGTTCGGTTTGTTGAGTAAATATATTTTCTCCAGTAGTATAAAGACTCTCCCAGAGTATAAAGTTCTATACAATAAAGATACAGAAAATATCAATAAATTTTCTAAGTCAAATTATTGCCTTCACTGGGCAGCTGATTTTTTACTACAATTCATATATGGCAAGATGAATGTATTAGCCATGCTTTAAAAGAAAAAAGAATAAGAAAGATATTGTCATGATTTGCTGGCAAAAAAAGGAGAGATTCAGCGGGCAGGGTGGTTACAATCGGATATCTGATTAAACTACAGTAAACTTTACCTTGAAAAGATCAGCACACACTTGAGCTTTAGCCAGCCACATCATCCTGTAAATTGCTTTCAAGATAAGCTAGTTCATAAATTCTCCTAGCAAAGCTCCGGTACTGCAGGGAAGTCCTCCTTCAGACAAAAATATGGCATTTAATGGTACTTGGGAAATAGACAGAAATGAAAACTATGAAAAGTTCATGGAGGCAATGGGTAAGCCTTACTTTTCCAATCCTTTCTAAAAGGATAATACCACTATTACTGAACGTAAACTCTATCTGGCTATGAACTACCTTTTGGCTAGCCTGTCGATTTGCTGTCTGATGCTCTGCTTTTGTGTAGCGGCCCGTATTTATTTTCAAAATATTCAATTTTTTTCTCTCTAGGGAAAAAAATAAGCTATTGGGAAAAGTTCGGATTCCCCCTACCTTATGTTTATCTAAAGTAACTAACTCCAGCATTGGTGTTTCACATTTACATTTGGTATGGCAAGGCAGAGGGAGGAATCTCTCAGTCTAATTTGTCTTGGAAGGGTTCCAAGAAGTTGAATGATGATAACATTTAAGCAGAATTCTGCAGCAGGAATATTATTTTTGATGATACGCTATACGCTGGTTTAAAAATTACAAAGAAAGGAAATCACTAATCTTAACTTTCACAGAAAACAGGATTCAAGACATTTTAACACCTTAACGCTTACTTCAAACTTGTACCAAGCGAGTGTAATAGGGACACAAACATAACAGTTGTATAGTGTTTTGTGTCCAATCTGTACTGCTGAAAATAGCCTCAAGAAAAGGTGAAGAAAAAGAAAAATCTGGGCCTACGTACTGAGATAAGCTCACTTGCCCATACAGAAGCCACAGGAAAAGACATAAATATGATGCTCTGAAGTATTTTTCTAATTGATGTTAATTGATTTTTCTAGGTATCAATATAGTGAAAAGGAAGTTAGGAGCCCATGATAATCTGAAGATCGTTATTCAGCAAGACGGAAACAAATTTACTGTCAAAGAATCAAGTAACTTCCGTTCCATAGAAATTGAATTCACTCTTGGAGTCAGTTTTGAGTACAGTTTGGCTGATGGGACTGTATTAACTGTAAGAGACTTTGCCATATGATCATAACTTTATGAAGAACAGATTTAAGATGAATGATTTGTCTTTCTAGTTTTTAAATAAATTTAACTCCTAGGGTCTTTTAAGGTTTGACTACCCAGATATGTTTGCAGCATATATAGAAAAACATAAGTTAGTTTCAATTGTTAATGGAACGACATTTAAATATGAAGCTCAGGGCTAGATGCAGTGCTCAAAAAGCAGATTATCCAGCAGCTTTCACGTGCTGAAAGCCATGCCATTGCAATTATATTGCTTGTAAGACACAACCTAGAGCGAAGAGTGGGTATTTATAAGAAACTGCTTTTTTGGTATTGACATAATTCATTAAAATAACGTGTACTGAGCACTAAAAATAAAAAATCACTAGTTTGATTGACATGCAATTAAATAAATTAGACGTAGTTTCATTAAATATTCCATTTTTACAGCATTTCTGACAATGACAAAAAAAGGATCACATTGTTTCAATCTCTTCCTACTTGTAAACATTGATGCAGTCTTTGTGCAAAATCAGTGTCATCTTTATTTATTTATTTATTTATTTATTTGCCACCACAGGGCTCTTGGAACATAGAAGGAAATAAACTTGCAGGAACATTTACTAGAAAAGATAATGGCAAATCACTCCTGGCATTCAGAGAAATCATAGGTGATGAACTTGTTCAGGTGAGTTAAGCAATCACTTATGTGTAACTTAAAACCATAACGAACTGAAACATTTTCAAAGCTGTTCCAAAAAAGTAAATACTTTATTCATCCTAAATAACCTACCTTTAGTTAAAATTCTCACAGTAATCTATCAAAATTTAAAATTTTAAAATAAAATTGGCAACCCGTGATTTTTATGTTTTCCTACCAGCGTGAAATGGTGAAATGTATCTTACCAATGCATTCTGAACTCTGTGAACAGAGGCTGTCATACCATACACACGCACATTCTGACTGAAGGCCCTTTTCCAAGTGCCTGCCCTTTTAAAGTCTTACTATGGCAGCATCTATATACTACATTTAACAGTTGATATAGGACCTTTCAAGACAAACTTAGGTTTAGGTGTGGGTTTGGGGGAAGGGGAAGAAGGGAGTGCTTCACAGCTCTGTGGTAAAGCTAGAAACTAAACTCTAATGTTTTAAAATCCTCTCCGCTATTTCATCACAAGCTTAAAAAAATTCCACGAACAGATGTGAGATTTGAGATACCAAATCCACACAGTCTAACCCTTCAGCCTTTCTCCACAATTTTAATATAGGCAGCCACGTAGATGAGGCTTGTTAAATAACGGTGCTGGGAATATGGGGTTTGAACTTTTTTTTTTTCCCAAGCCCCTAAAAGTTTTCCAGTGACAACACAAATGTTTGTATAGAGAATTTATAACTATTGACAATAGGCTCCTTTTCTTAAGTTCCTTTCCTCAGAGCCCTTACAAGCAGTCTATAGAGCCCCAAAGTGCCACCTGTCCCAATTAACCAACCACTATTAACCATCTCTCAACAGAATCTGTGAAATAAATTTTTGTAATAGCAGTTACTGATTTTTCCCCTTAATTTTTTAACAGACCTATATATATGAAGGAGTTGAAGCCAAGAGAATCTTCAAAAGGGGCTAAATACTTCATCCAGAACAGGACCAGAAACAAAATCCGATGAAAAAATATTTTTTCTACTTATCCTCTGCTTCTTTTTCCTTTCACTCCCTCACAGCACAAAATTGTGATTACTTACCCCAAAGAAAGCATAGGCCAGTTCCTCACATTTAGTCTTTTGCCTTGATTACACAACATCAATTACACTTTGATCCAAGTACTGAAATGTTATTTTTACCAAGCCGTTCCTGTTTGAGTACCACATTCTCCCTGTATTGAATATTGTGTAATAAGGATTGTAAAATCTAAAAGAACCCTGAAAACACCCAAGTCTCCCAGACAACTATATATACAGACTATGAGTAAAAATATTGCAGGTACATTAAAAAGATAAAGAATGACTTCAGACTAAGTTGACTTCAAATACTGGTGCTTCTCACGAGTGAATAAATATGTATAATGTTCTGCTCATATTGTCCAGTCTGTACATGATGATTTTAATTCAGCCTCTCCCCCTTCAGCCGCACCATTTCCTAAGGGCTGAGGTAATAATAATTAATCTTTTGAGGGTCAGCATTACTTTAGGCCCACTGTGCCCCTGTAATCATGTGGTAATATAGTGCTGTCCCTATGTCTAGGGGGTAGCCTGCTTCCCAGCCCTGCACCCCTTCTGGAACACGTGTGGAACACACCTGCATGCTGCAAGAACTCTTGTTCTTCAGTAAATATTCCCCAATACTGTTTTCTTAGCTTCTGAGGATTTTGCATCCATGTTCCTACTGTCACAGTTAGGAATAAAAAAAAAAAAAAAAACACAAACCTGATTCATGTAAGAGCTTTGCTGAAAGGTGAAAAATATTGTGCGGCCCTGAGGACAGCCTTGAGGTTTAACCCAAAATATCAATGCAGCCTGATCTGTAAAGTCTCACAGCACTTCATCGCAGAATTCCCTGATGACAGCATGTGGCTAGATAATCTTCTGCCATGTGCTTATTTGTATGCTGTTACAGATCCCAATTTCAAATATCTTTTCTGAACAGGTATGTTTAAATTATGACTTTAATGGATTTTTTAAATATCTCACAAAATTTTTTCTATTATTTTCTTGGCTGTCTTTGACTGTCTTTTTCCTGGGCATAAACGACAAAAAAAGAAAAACAAAACATTTTTTTCCTTCAGTTATTGATGTTTCTCTAGCCTACACTTTTTTGGTTTTTAGAGTCTCATAGCTCCCTCTATTGGTAAAAGGCTCTCATGAATCAAAAAACGTTCAGGTTAGGATTGGCACATATCACCCTTCATTATAAGTTGTTTTTTTCCCCTCCAAATATTGGTTGAATGCAATTTCCTGTGTAGATACAATCTTCTTCAGTGGACAGATATACCACATCACAAAGAAGAAAAGATTACCTTACACAGTACCTCACTTCAATGAAGAGGCGTAAAATGGGGAAACAAATTATGAAAAGAAACCAAAAAATACTATATCTGAAACTATAGTACTACCAAATTCTGTGCATCTCTAGGTTGCTTTATTTAGATACTAAAGCCTTTGAAAGAGGAATAAGAAGAATAATAGCTTGCAATAAGCTCCATGGCAGCTTCTTTCACTAAGGCTATGCGCACAGAACAAGTAAACTAAACTGTAAGAGGCCCTAACCATTAAATTTCCATTACAGAGTTTGACCTTCATTATCAGCTGTATGTCATTATTGCTTCTAAATCGTAGAGAAATATATTAATGATTATGTCTCAAAGGTTTCAGGAAATTAGAGGAAGCTATTTTATTTCCTTAGACACTTTACTGGCTGGAAGGAAAGCTGTATTACGTTTCTGAATGTGTTCTCTATTTCTTCCCTGAGTATGCTGACTCTGTAACAGTCTCACACTCTCCTGGTTCAGAAAGCTAAACCCTACCGCATTCTTTGAATCATACTTATCTCTACCACATCTGCAGCATAACACATATTGTTTCATGGTTATTTTGATCTAGATTACTGGATCTATTTGACTGATTGGCTGCAATAAGAAGACATAATTAATAGGATTTTTTCTGTCAAACACTTGAGAAACTATTCTAGTAAGTTTTGGATTACATACAAGACCATGAACTGAAAAGTAATGTGATATAAAAAACCCAAAGATATGACCTGTAAAACATTTAACAACTCCAAATATTCCAGACAGGCAAGGTGAGCAGCTGTTTTGAATATACTTGAAAAATGAGAAAAAAAAACTCTAAAAACCTAATCTCTAATACTTGAGCTAGAATCAGCAATAAGTGTTGAGGGGAAAGGGTACAACTTTGGCAGTGGTAGACTTTGGCAAACCAACCAATAGGATCACTATATTAAAAAGTGAATGAGATAGTCTAGTAAATTTGACTAGGAGACTTATGTTTCCTATTGTTTTCAGAATTACATTACTTTGCAATCTAAGAGGAAATAATTTGCCTCGAGGAAACTGCAATCCGTAACTCCCTTTGCTCAAATGAGGCAGTAAAGATCACTAAAAGAAATACATTTGGGTATATGGGGGAAATATTAATAATATTCCTCAAAAACTCTGTAACGTACTTCATGTACTATGCATAGGCTTAACTGAAACTTTATATAGAAAGACAAATTAAAGTTCATACTGATTTGTAACAATCCTATTGACTGAAGGAAAATAGTTAGGCCTAAATGCATGCTTATGAGATGCTAAACTCTGACCAGATGCTTCTCACCCACTATCTACAGAAGTGCTGCTTTGTCTCCTAGTAGGATGAAACAAAGTGTTAACAGCTACAGTGAGGAACTCTTTATTTAGGACACAAAAATAATTATACTCCTTTCAATCCTGACTGAGCTGGTTGGACTAAGCATGCCACACCCATTCAGGCAAGGGTGATACATGAATTACTCTGTGGCTCTTTAGGGTGCAGAAGCTCCAGCGAACTTTCAAGCACAGGGGTATAGCTTTAAACTATTTTAAGTTCCCTATATATCTTTGCACAAACATTTCCTAGATGTTACCTCAGTTTTCTCAAGAGGATCATCTGCTCTCTAAGCAGCTGCATCAGGAAAAAGTCTTTGTAAACGTTTATTTCCTTAAAAATCCTAATACAGTTTCTTAACAAGGCCAACATGATTTAAATGGACTGACCAGCTGTCTTTCCCCATAGCCTTGTCTCACCTGGCCATGTGCCCAAGCAGTGGCAGGCAGCACTGGTGCCCAAGTACTACTACAGTAATGCCAGTCACCAGCTCAGTCAGGCTCACACAGTCCCCAAGAAGCCTCGGCTTCTTCTCAGCACTAGCAGCAGCAGCGGCCCTGCCTGTGTCTTTAGGGCATATCTTTACCACACGTTAGCCAAGCTCTGCCACAAAACTACCTGGGCCTGTCCTCGCCACCAGCTCCTCAGCGCACAGCCCGCCTACACGACACAGGGCGCGCTCCTTCGCGGCGGGAAGGCCACCCTCTGCCGCAGGTAACGAGGCCGCTCGCTCGACGCGGGCCTCCGCGGCAGGCTCGTGAGGAGAACCCAAAACCTCCGCCGCCACCGCCGCCGGTAACAACGGGGGCGGGGTCACGGCGGCGGCAGGCGGCCAGCACAACAGCGGCAACAGCAGCGCCACCCCCCGGGCGGGAAAGGAAGCAGCGCGACAGCGCGCGACCGCCAACGGTCACCAACTGCCGCCCCCGCGGCGGGGCGGGGCGGGGCGCTGCGTGGCGCGCGTGGACAGCGGGTGCGTTTGCGCAAGGGCGCGGAGGTGGAGTGGGGGGGGCAGTACGTGCGCTCCGCTCTCATTGGCTGCAGGCGCGCAGAGGCAGCTGGCGCCTGCGCGGTCGGGGGCCGGCGGTGCGTGGCGCGACCCGGGGCAGCCGGCGGGACTGCGCTGCCCGCCCGCGGCGGGGAACATGGAGGCGGCGGCGGCGCGGCGGCGGCGGCGGCAGCAGGAGCAGCAGCAGCAGGAGGGCGCGGGCGCGTCGCCGGCCGCGGGCGGCAGCCTGTCGCTGTCGGGGCAGTCGTACTGGCTGGACCTGTGGCTCTTCGTCCTCTTCGACCTGGCGCTCTTCGTGCTCGTCTACCTGCTGCCCTGAGGGCGCGGGGCGCAGGTCAGCGCCGGGGCCGGGGCCGTGGTGCTGAGCCAGACGAGCGGCGGGGCTGGCGGCGGGCCGGCGCCGCTGCGTTTGAGGCGCCGGCGGGTTGGGTAAGAGAGGCAGCGGCCCCGCAGGGAGGGCGGCTGCGGGGGGAGCTGTGCCGGCCCGCCGCCGGCGGAGCCGCCCGCAAGCCCCCATGCGGGCTAGCTCGGGGGAAGGAGAAAAGCAGCCGCCTGCGGCGCAGTGCTGGAGCAGCTGTGTGGGCTCTGCTGCCTGGCATGTCCCGGCCGCCTGGCCTGGCAAGGGCCTGGCGCGCACGAGGGCCGGGGTGGCGATGGCTGGGAGCAGAAGGCGGTGCGCCGCAGCCTGCGTTAGTCCCAGCTGTTTTAAAAACAAGATGCTTCACTGTTGCATCCGACCAGCTCGGATCCGACAGTCCTCCAAGCCATCCAGCTTCCTGTATGCTGATAGTCCTTTACTACACAGGAAGAGCAATGGTAATAAAGTGTTCACGATAAGACGGCCCTGACGCACTTCAAGCAGATGCGTGCGCACCAAAGACCTCTGAAAAAATAGGAAGCTGATTCTAGATAGCTGGCAACCTGATTTTTTTCTTTTTTTTAAAGGAAAATTTATAGTAATTACTCTTAGATATCAACCCATGCTTGATGTTTCTTTCATGTTTGCTCTATCTTCTGGAGGACTGCATGGTACTGCAAAAGTAACCAGATTTTCTTTGTTCTTTATAGAACCATGCCTAATCACTGTGATGCACCTTATGAAAATAGTGGAAGAGGAGGACTGTTTGTGCAGCATGAACAGCTGGGACCATGACTTAACTTGTATCTGAATGCAAGTGACTATACGTATTTATATATATATATATATATATACACTAACCACAATATGTCTCTGGCTGTATCGCAAGTGATATTGTTTAGGTTTTTAGGATCACCTGTATCCTGTTTTTTCCTCTGTACGCTAAACTGTGCCTTAAGGTAATGTAAGACAATGTGACTGTGCTTTTGCAATTCGTGCCCAGAGATTTGTTAAGCGTAAATGAAAATATGCACTATTTGAATAAAATCAACTGAAAAGACAGACTGTAGAGCGCCTGAAAAGTAAAAACCAGCTCTTGCATAGACTGAAGTTGCAACTCGGACCCCTTTTCTCTGTAGACCAAAGTGACCCTGTACTGCTTGATCTTCAAGCAGTTAATCATGAGATTTTGATGCTGCCACTTTGGTTTTCTATTTTACCTCTCTCTTTTTACAGCAGAACATATGAGGTTCCTGTGCTTGAGCAGGCACCGTGCCTTTTGAAACATGCCAGCATCTAACAATAGTAGCCCACTGTCCACAAAGATCTTACTGATTTAGATGAAGTAAGTTCTGATTTCCCTGCTATAAACAGTGAACAAATGAGCTTATGACAAGAGCTGCCTTCTGTAAACTGACAGGCTGTAAGTACCATACCTCTTCCATGTATGTCATAGATGACTATAAGTAGACAGTGGTAGGCTTCAACTTCCAGCTGCCCTTTCAAAGTTGATAGGGTTGTCATTACAATGACAGAGATATTTCTTTATTCAACATTGCTTTGAAGTCTCCTATCTTACATTCTAGGGAAAAGAAAAAGCTTACTCCAGCTCCTCACTTAGCCTTCTTTTACCTCGTAAAGCTTTGGGGAAGACTGTCCTCAGCTATGGATAAAGGCAGGTCAGTTGGTTGTCTTCAATATTTTTTCTCTCCTGTGACTATTGCTCTCCAGCTCTGAGAAGGACAATTCATATGGCTTTCAGGAATAAATACCAAACATAACTGGATGTCAGAGACTTTGAAGCAGTAGGGTGTTTCAATTTCCTCTAACACATTACATGAAAAAAGGCTGTTACTAAGTTAAAGAGGATTCAGGATGCAAAAGCGGGCACACTTTGTTACAGAGAGCTTCCATTCTTTCCTTTTATTTTTCTTTCATTGTTAAAAAGAAAAGCGCTGTTTATTGAAGAGTTTTGTCTTTATGCATCAGACCTGTATGTTTGGAAATAAGTGTAGGCCTCTTCTGCTAGTATTCAGGATCAGGACTGCTGGCTCCTATGAAAAGACTTAGGAACACGGATGAAACCACTGATGCATAGCGTTAAAAAAGCTGAGCTGTGATTGATTACATTTTTCATTAAAAAAGAAGCAAGTACAAGACTGTTTATATTTCTGACTGCTGTCACTCTTACATAGTTCTGTTCCCCTCCTCCCCCCAACAAAAGTTGTAAAGGAGACAGCTAAGATTACATCTTAACTGAATAGCCTTTGGAAAGCTAAAAGAAATTTCTCCAGAGAAGACTGAAGCTCGTTCAAGCAGGTCTGACACAGAAGGTTTTACATACCTCAGAAAATTTGAAGCTAACAAAAGCCAGACTTTTGAGACATTGAGCTCAAGCTGTTTCATGTACTCTTGGAGCACCTGAACGTGTAATCCAGGCAAATTTCAGTTATCTATTGGAACAAAGCTGGTAAGTCAGAAAGACAACCAGGATAACTACTCAAGCAGTTATCACCACATCTGGGTGGTGATCAGGGTATTGAAATTGCTTTTTGCATTTCATAGCTATTCAGAAAGCTAAAATAACTTTATTAGTTTTGTAAGCAAATACTTCAGAAAATGAATTTTACTGTTCAAATAAGATAACTCAGCCACCATCTCTTCAAAACTTTCCACCATTACTAGCAGTACTATCTGTTAGTGTGTCAAAACATAATTCTAGAAATCCAGAATTGTTTAGAAAAATGGAAGAGTACAAAGCACAAAAGACGCAGTTGAAACTTTATCTGATCGTTTGAACAAGAAGAACTTTGCAAGAAAATAATTCTAAAGACTGAAAAATATATTAATTACAAGACTTGTTAAATGTATTTACTGTTACAAAACTGTCTAGGCTCTTATACAAATCTATAGCAAGAAGGGGACATTTATAAAAAAAATAAATAGGCACCCTAGGTAAGTCAAAACAAATTATCACATATTAGTTAGCAAATATTACATACATACATGGAGTGTAGAGTCAAATACAAAAACAAAGGTGTCTCAGTTAGCTGTCTATATACTATTATAATTAAATACCTGGTAAACACAGGTCATGTAAAAAGTCATCTAACAGTATTTGTTTCAAGCAAAGCAAGGAGACTAAAGTACATCTGAATTACTGCAGCTGCTTTAAAAAAAAATCAGTAAGTTTACTAGTTGTGCTTAGTGGAAACCAAATTCATTGGTATCAGTAATAGGCATTCCTATTGCTCACTGTACAGAAGTATTAACATTGCTAGGTGTGTTTAAAAATAACTGGTCTAACATCATTCACAGTTGTTGCTGTGCTGTTTATACATAAAAATACTGTCATTTCAAATACAGGATTTTTGCAAACATTTTACAAATTATACATTATTTACAAATTGCAATACTAATCTTCATTTTTACACAAGTATTAGAAGATAGCTTTACCTAACTGGCTATGTATGTTATGTAATATTGCTGAGGATAAACTAGAAAAGTTTTTTGTTTTTTTTTTAAAACAAGTTTTCAAATCTCTTCCAAAAATATTTAGGAATCTTCCAAATTCTTACATATTCAAGATTCTTTGTCTCTATTCAACTGAGTTGCTTACAAAAGGATAATTTTCTTAAGTTGTCATTTACTAGCAAACATACCTAAACATGCAGAATTATTTGCATTACAAATTCCAGAATTCATTTTTTGCTACAAGAAATTTTGAGCAAGAAGGTAGAAATTAGTGGATTAATCTGAGATACCTGGTTTGTTGCATATATCATGTTCCAGTTTTGCTATAAGTTACAAGTAGTTAAAAAAAAATTCATCTTAACAGAGAGTAACCAAAACTACTGTTTAAATTTATACTTGGATAATCACACTAAAACAGTTGTCAACATTTAGTTGAAGCACTAGAACTCTCTTAAGGTACATAAACATATGAAAGCCTTTCTGAGTAAGTTCAGTGTAAGCATAAGCAAGAGTGTTTATCATGTATATTTAACCTCCTTGCATTAGTTTCATAACTGAAAGGCATTTATGTATAGATGTAATCATCCCCACCCCAATTTATTAATATGAATAATTGCAAAATTCAGCCTTTTCAGACAGTGTCAGGGTTTGCTGACATTACTTCTGAAGTGTACATTGTTCAGCGTTACGATAGACTGGAACAGAATTCTAAGCCTGTCTATGTCTCTGATACCACAAGACACAGTGGGTCATTTCAAACACTCACAGCTGCCACAAGGGTGAAATCCTGTTCCCCTTTTTCTCTTCCCCTGCCCCCCCCCCCCCCTCACTGGGCCACATGCTGGCCCTAACCAATCATTAGATATTTCTGTGAACTGACTGAACTTAATCACATAAAATCTTCTGCCTTGTTAGTGAAATAAATCAGGTTTGCAAAAGGCGTGGTAAACGCCTGAGCTGCCAAAATCGCAGGGCGGAGCGCTAGAGCAGAGAAAGAGAGGAACCTCTGCTTCCCATGCCACCTTAGACACTGCAGTCTGAACGGCTGCGGGTTCAGCCTGATCCAGTAAGATACTATTTACCATTTGTAGAACTGCTCTGAAGAGGAAAAAATTTTATGTCAGTAAAATCAAAATGTCTGATCCCTTAAACTTAGCTTAAGATGTCAAGCTGAAAAAAGATACGAAGTTTAATAAATAGCAACATTGACTTTACATGCAACTATAGAATCAGTCTGAACTGAACATGAATAGTAACTATATACCTAAGGCCTTACAAAATGTGTCTTTGACAGTTGCATGATACTTCCATATTTTAAAATTATATCCTATTCTGCCACATCAATTTGTAGTTTATGTGGTTAAACTGAATTTTAGTAAGTTGAAGTAGGTATCTTCTAGGGAGAACAAATCTGATAAATGTATTAGCTTAAAAATGTATACAAACACAGAGCAGGTGTATTAATAGGACAATCTACTACTGTGGTTTATCTGAATTACCTTTAAAATCTTACCTAACACTTGCAAACCAGAACAATTCTAAAAGAATTATTAGTAAGGCTTTTTAAATACCAAGTTATAAATTCTCTGGGTAAACTAGTATTAAAGACACTTAAAGGTTTGTGAAAGCGCAGATTCTCACAGAAGTCAGCTGAAAAAACAAGTAACAGCTCCTGTTACCTACCAGGAAAAATACTGCTCTGTTATAACTGTATTTACTGCATTATATATGGTAGTATGCTTATCCCTTTTGTTAGTCTAAGCACTTGCCGGGTACATTTAGTGTCCACAGTCTAATGGAACACTTTTTTAAAACTGCAACTATTTAAATCATCTTTAAAAATAACTAACATGTAGTTGATCTGAACGCTATACCATAAATACACCCCAAGGGACCACTTAAAATATAAATTGTAAAAGAGAAAGCCAAATAATGGAGGTAAAGTTTAAGGCAACAAGAATAACAAATCAAAGAACCAGAAGCTTAGCACCTCTTCTCCTCTGTTCACCTCTACTTGCATATTCATTGAAACAGTCATAACTCCTAAAAAGGTACCTAGTCGACTGTACCTTGCTTATCACACAAGCAGATTCAAGGTTCCTGTCCACGTAGAGAGTATATGAAATGCAACAGTCAGATCCAGATTCTTTTTAATCTATCTACTGCAGTGTATGCCTTCTACATTTGCCTTGTATCTTTGCTCAGATGTGGGATAACTGGGCCCAAGAGTAGCATGGTAGGTAGCACTCAGTTCTGCTCCCGTTGATGGTAGATGCTTTTCTTTGTGAAAGCCTCCACTGTCTGTAAAATACAGCTTGGGTCTCTGATGATATTTCATCCTATATGTGTCAGTCATACAACTATCTACTGAAAAGTAAGTCGTTAGAGATACACTGTCATTTGCATCTGCATAGCTAGAAGTTGGTCCTGCCTGACAAGATCCTTTCTTTAGAAAGTTTTCAGACACAGTCCAAAAGTCATTAACTGATAAGCCAGGTGGAGAATGTGGTTTATGAGCAAATAGCTCACTCCCTTGAAATGGCTCTCTCAACCTCTGTTCGTTCATAAATACATTTGCTTCCGATACAGATTTTAAAGGTGTGCCCGTTTGCCTTACAGGATTATTTTGCAAGACTTCTGTCAATTTTACATCTGCTGCTGAGTTATTTTCTGATCCTGGTGAAATATTCAGAGTATATTTCTTTGGAGGTAAAGGGGGAGGAAGATTCTGGTAAACTGCTTCGGGCACCCAATGTGCATCCACCCTTCGGAGCGGGTGCCCAGCATGCTCACCAGGAGAGGGCAGCACTGTGGGCAGTTCCGAAGGGTTCTGGGGCACCAATGGCGACAAGCCCAGCTTTGGGCCAAAAGTTCTTGTGGGATGAGGCTGCAGCTGAGAAGAGGAGTGAAAGTCATTGTTGATCGGCCTCCTTCCACAGATGTTTTCTGTATACGAGTGGGGTACATTATCAGCACAATATGCTGACACATTCATCTTCTCAAACTTGTCTGGATTAAGCCACTCTGAAGGATTTTGTTCATTTGCCTTGTTCTTACTTTCTGTCTTAATGTGGTCTTTAAGAACTGGCTGTACAGTTGATGATGGGAAAAGTTTCCTATTAGTCTCAGGCATTTCAGCTCTAAAATACAAAAACCACATAGTTATTGAGATAAGCAGCCACAAAACTATTAAAACAACCCCACACATGGTAACACCATCTAAATATTCTGTAGCTGACTAGAGAACTACTTAATATATAGCCATTTCGCTAGAAGTTGTATCAAATCACTTGAAGTTTTCTTTCACGTGAAATTTAGGGTAACTAAAAATGAGCAATTCAAGAGATTCAGTTTCTGTAAGGAAAGATAAATGCCCTCAAAATTCAGGACTACAAATACAAATTCCGTTTTGTATAAGCATACCTGGGACTCAGTCTGATATATCCATTTAAAACAGGGGTGTTCAACTTGCTTTTAAGTTCTTGATTTTTAGGAAGTACTGGGCACTTACAATTCAAATCAGAAACTATAAGAACGTAACAGCAGCTTCTAAGCAGAAGTTATTGTTTTCACCCTTTCCAACCAAACTTTTCAATAGCTACTTTGGCTAACTACTACCTGTTATACCACATAAATGCAAAACAAAAATATTAGGGCCCTATGCTCAGGTGAGATGGTTTAAAACTACATAGAGTTATTTCGTTCCACTGACTAAGCATCAAAATTAAAACTCTCACTTTTTTTTTTTTTTTTTTAAACAACAGGAATATCACATATTAGAATTCAACATATTCTTTAATATATAACACAGTACATTAACAACATTATTAGTTACCTTTTTACTGGAGGACTGGGCATCTGCAAAGGTAATTCTGTTGGGAAATTAACATGAGGTCTATAGTTAACTTCTGAATCTAGCTGGTCTTTCCTCAAGTCTGGGGGTGGAAAAAAAATCCAAAATAAGAACTCGTCCTCTGAGATATTTCTCATAAGTTACACAAACAAATAAAGCACCACAACATAGTACACTTAATTTTTGTCAATATCTCTCTGACACAGTTAAAATAATAATTTGGAAGAAAATCTTTCACATTGGATTAGATCTTCTATTCATTCAAAATAATTTGGAAGAAATATTCAGTTTTTCACAAGTGTAACTTGAGAGCAGGTAATTATCACAAATTTTGAAGTCCTGTAAATGTGTTTTCAAGATCTTTTTAACATTTCATCTAATTAGAAGCACACTTTTCAAAAGCAGACTTTTACAAAAGCGTGTTTATTTAAACATCCCAAAACCACAAAAGAAATAGCCTAGTTTATAAAATAAATATCAACTCTTCCAGTTTCACATGATTCAGTACTAATGAAGCAGCATAAATACTGTAAGGGCTTCTTTAGTTTTAAGAAATGGATTATACAATTTTTGAAACAGCTTGACAATGTAACACCGGAGAACTGCTACATCTCTTACAGTAGCTGTGCTGTTCTTGGACATGTTGAGCCGGCAGTGTGAGCCTGTGCCTTAGACACATGACAAGAGCACGTGGGGCAGCTTACTACAGTCGCTTTCTAGAAGCCCTTTCTATTCAAGGGCAAAACCAAAGAATCTTTCTCCAAAGACACCAAATTCTCAACTATGCAGCTTATTATTAACAGTAAATATAAAGGAAGCATAATGCAATCTATGTTGACACCACAAAGAATAAAACTCTCTTGGCAAGTGAGCAGAAGCTGTCTCTTTGTTTAGAGATAGGTATTAGAATTCTTCCTGATACAATGATTGGCCCATTATAATCAGTCACCTTCTCTGAGGCCTTTCAAAAAGAAACTGATTTTGTAAATGCACGGACTAGCTTTATATAGCTACTCCACTTATTTAACAAGAATTAGCATCACAAACGGAGGCATACGCTTGCCTGAATCCTAGTGGAATAATCTCTGGTTCAGTAAATGGTATTACCTTTGCCAATTTCCAATGGGATTACAGAGGCTGCCCCCAAACTGTCATCAACAAAAGCTACATATGGTTTGGGCCTATTCTTAAATGATGTAATTTTACCAATTTAATTTTTTTTTTTTTTGGTTTTAATTTCCAAGTTTGAATAAAGTTGTGGAAAACAAAATGCTGCGTGAACATACAAGTCAAAAAACCCCAGAAAAAATAAACTAAAACTTCGAGTGAAGCTGGAGATTTGTCTTGAGAGACAATATCTGCCCTGCCTTTAGTTGACAGTTCAAGAGAGAAAGCCTTCAATAAGGCTTTTCTTCAACTAAAACCAAAACTCATTATTCCAGCATGGTAAACTCTAGAATGAGTATGAAAACATGGTTACCCAAAGAGCCCTTGTGACACTGACAAGGGTCAAGTAGCTAACCTGAAAGGAACTCAAAACTGGCCATAGTATCAGAAATAGCTAACACTGAGGTACTCAAATAGAAAACAATTTCTGAGGTACTCAAATAGAAAACATCTGTTCTATTACAGATTTTAATGAACTGTAAATTGCTTTAATGAAAAAGGAATGTCATATTATTTCCTGTGAATATTTTCAATTCAGTATTTAATCTCAGACCCAATTTCAGGATACAGTCTTAGCAACTGAATTAGTTAAATAATTTGCTTGATTAACAGTGTCTGTTAAGGTTTTAACTTGCAGACTTCAAATACATCAATTTTTATACAAGAGCACTTCTACTGAAAAAAACAAACCAACCAAACAATAAATTGCCCATACAACTGCTCTTTAATTCCACAAAACAACTGATGTGAAAAGCGTTCCGAGCCAAACCACTCAGGAATTTAGCCTTAATCTAAGGAATCAAAGGAATCAAAGTCCTTCCAGGAGGCAGTATCCTAAATCAGGCAGGAGGAGGCAGCAAAGGTTAACGAGCCATTCCTTCTGCGGAGCTTGGCAGGCATTCAACCAAAGCTGCTCAGTGATACCAGGTGGTTTGTGCCTCCAGAATTCCAGCTAACTTAAAAATAGATGTGTTATTTTCTCTTCTGCTGACATTAGATCCATGCATGGTTAAAACCAGAGACACACACTACCGGGAATTTTGGCTCTAGGTTCTTTGCAAATGTGAATACAGGGGAACAGCACAGAGTTCAGCTGGAGACTCGACATCCTTATCAACTGATCATAAAAAGCTTACCAATAACTTACAGGTAACTTTGGTTTCTCAAATACACACCAGCCTGCTTTTAAGATTTATAAATATATATATTTTCCACATCTGAATAGCCAACAGAGATTTTCAAAAAATGAAACACCATTCTAAGCCAACAGGCAAGACAAACAATTTCTCCTCTAATGACTGCATTTAGGCATACAAAATACTACAAAGCCCAACTTCTATACATTAAAAAAAAAGAAAATCAATTTCCTTTTCACTGTGTTTTAGCTGCAGGTACCCTGCAGTTTTCATTGCCTGATTTTTTTTTTTTTTTTTAAATTCCAGTAAGACGACAAGTAATACTTGATGTAACAGGTAGCGTGATAAATTTCTCTCCCTGAACACAGACATTTTTCTGTATTCAATTGAAGTGGCAGAAGAACTTACTTGGAGCAAGGCTTTGTGAATGTGGTACAAAAAAGCAGTCCTAGCCTAGAAGGTACACACATTACAACTTGTCCAAGCTGGAACATTCGGGGCAGAGGGGAGCAACCACACCTTCTGGAACAACGTTTAGAGGTCAAACAGTTCTTGTATATTAATTTGTGGATTTTTTTTTCCTCAATTGCTTTAAGCATCTGGACAAAATCAAAAGTAAAAGCTCCACTGTTTTTTCTGTGCTTGCATGTGTGTGTGAGTTTAAATAAAGCAACTGTTACCAAAGAACATAAACTTCTAGTCTCCCTTCGTTCTGATCTCTACGCTACCCTTCTTATAAAGTTTATCAGGTCTTTGTTTTAAAACCTGAACCCTAATCTTTGCATGATTTGTTTCAAATTTCAAACTTTCCACATTCACAAAGCGAATTACAAAAGCGAGAGTGCTTTAAATTTCGATCTGCATGGGCTAACTTGACTGTAGTTGGAAACCTTGAATGTTTGGCGGTGGGGGGGGGGGGGGGGGGTTGCTTGTTTGTTTTTAAACCAAAACTTCTCTCCTGTCAATTACATTTCCATTGGCTTAATGCTGATTTCTAAATTCCTCTATTACATTTTCCACACAACACTATCAGTGCCTAAGAAACTAGTAACTATTTCTTCCTATAGCTATAGGACTATAAAGCAAAGGACTTGAGAATATTTGTTAATGGGTGCCAAAAAAGGATTTTTCAAATGCTTATGGATTAGCTGACTAAAGCTGAAATTATAAAGAACACCACATCAGTTATAATCTTTTATCTATCACATATTCTCCTCTTTTCCTTTGAGGAATAGCAAGATCTAATATTCCATTTCTCCCTATTCACAGGGCAAAAGAGATGCGGAGCAAAGAAACTCATTTCACAAAGCTTAACAGCACGCAGGGAATATTTTGCTTCCTTCTTCAAATCCAGAGCAGCTTTCCTCCACACTCTCTCAAGGGGAAAGCTAACATATGGCAAGGCCACAAGTTTTGTTTCTAGAATTTATTCAAATTTCTGTGCTTGTGTTTCTGTGCATTGCTAACACTAGCAGAGGTGCGTGTAGGGGGCCATGCTTTCCCCACTAATATGCAGTTTTCTTGACAAAACTTAAATCATTTCATTAAAGCAGATCATATGTCTTGTAAACACTGCCAGAATTATTTTGAGAGGTTGCAGGGTCATGGGTAGATTTGTGCTGTCCTCTGGTTTGTCAGGATTAAGCATCACTAAACCATTTCTCACTTCCTGTCCTTTACGCAATTTTCAGAGAAGTGACTTTTAGCAGATCACGCTCATCAGTCTGCTTGCTTTATCCTTTAGCTGTGCTTGTCTAGAATAACAGTAAATCTACCATCTAAAGACACTCCAGAAAGGCATTTTTTGTTCCTGTTCCATATCAAGTAAATTAACTTTGAACAACTAGTCTGTTGTTCAAAAAGATAGTCATATACATTTGCTGCACCATAAAGGTTAAAAACTGCGTTCTGTTAGAGAAAAAAGCATGCTTGCATATTATTTTAAATTATTAGTAAGCATATGGTCTCTCTGAAAAAAACAGAGTTCTCTTTTTCAGAATTATGGTTTGTTTATGTTTTTGTTTTTTTTAAGAGATCCGGAAGGAAAGGCAATTCAGATTCTGTTTTATATATCCACCAGAGCTTCAGAAACATTCCAGAATTCAGTTGCAGTTGTCTCATACTATTGAACTGAATAAATACTAATGGGAAAACCTCTGGGTTTGCAATATTACGAACACTGCTTTGCAAATGCAAAACATTTGTTTCTTTCCACAGGGGAGACATTTTTAAGTTGAGGCTCTGCGTACATCCTTTTTAGAGATCACTGAACAGACAGACTTGTTATATTGCATTTTTTTAAACAGGAGGAAAATCTTGCCCTCGCACTGTTCAGGCCACGTGTTCTTTATAAGCAAAGACTTTAACCTCCAAAGTCCGTCAAGCTCAAACTTCACAAACAGCTACTCATTAATATAAATTAAGGATACCATATTTGCTTGCCTAATAGCCACATTTTCAGGCCAAAATTGTTCACACAGATTAGGGAATGGCCATACAGGACACCTGTTCTAGAACTACAGTAATCTATTGCTTGTTAATACTCGAGGAAGCAGTCATTTGATCTGCATAACCACTGTGAGATCCAATGTTACTACCTTCATAATATAACAATAAGCTTACTTTTGTGAGTCAAGGACAGAATTCCTCAGCTACTGAGCAAATACTTAATAGGAGCTTACTCAGCTTCTGTTAAAATCAGGAACTGGTGAAGCACAGTAATAATTATCATGGGTACTACTAGAACTTCAACATTGTTTCCTTAAGAAAAGGGGAGAGAAAAAGTCAGGAAAAAATATTTTTAAGTCCCTGTCAGGAGCTAACAATGATTTCTTACAACATTCCACTCTTTGGAGAGGTCTGGACATTTCTTTCTTAAGGTACCATTTTCTAAGAGTCTATACGGTATTCATCTAACAGTCCAAGTCTTGCTCATACTACTCTGAGATATGGCATAGGGTAATCAAGCTGCTAGCCTTAAATGACTATTTCTGTCCTTCTGAAAGGTGCCCTGACACACTTTTTAGACAACTGAGTCTAAATAAGTTAGTATGTGAAGGTCTTTGACCCCACATACATGTGAGCTGATCAAATTCTTCACTATTGTTTTCAGTTAAGTGACAGTATCCACTAAGCCTATTAATCATTACACTGAAAGTATTACTTTCTAAAATATGCAAAAAGCTTGAGAACTTCACATTTCATTTAGGATATATATGTTTTTGCTATGAAACTACTCAGAACTTAGTATTGAATTGGTATTGCTGAACAGATGTGATTTTATCATTGTTTTATTACAATCATTATGGTAATGTTTCAGGATAATTCTAAGCATCACTTGGAACCAACACATTTTTGAAGAAGCATCTATGATGCACAGTGAAAGTTTTAAATATATTTGAGTCCATCACATGGTAAACGCCACAGAATACTCACTACTAAGGTCAAATATGGTTTGAAAACACTTATATTTTTTCATTCTGATAGCCCTTAAAAATTTTTCCACTAGTTATTTTTTCTCTCCAAATGTTTATTTTTTTCACTGATATGCTAAATACTGTATAGTACAGAACTACAGGAGCTTAAATGTCAAGAACAAAACAGATCTTTGCATTCCAAAAAACACCAGACACCAAAAGGTTTGGGGTAGGGAGTTTGTTATCAAAATAAAAAAAAACAAAAACAAAAACAAATTAGTTCTCTTTCTACAACAACAACATCAGAATAAAGACAGAAAAAATAAGTGATATGGCCAAAAAAACCCCATGGATTTTAAGTCTTAGGAAAAAGCTATACTGTACAATATTTGAAAAGTGTAGTATGATATCTATAAAAATCAAACATTTCCTGGGGAAGTGGTCTAATATTTATTGCAACTCTTTGTACAAGCACCATTCCATTGTTTCAACAACAGTGGATAGTGATTTTGGCTGGCCTTATGCTGACCTGTAGTATTTTTATGCTAAGGCATTTGTCAAATTTATAAAAATCTAGAAGACATATTAATATGTAAAAGGAAGTAGATTTCCTTATTGCAAGTGTTTCTTCCTGATATTGCTTCGTCTCTTATAAGAAAAGAAATGGTACTGCACTCCACTGAGACACTTTTAAAACTCTTTCTTAGTATGTTCCAAGAAAACTCTCCGAAATGTTTTTGTGGTGAAGCATAGGGAATGAACACAAGGGGTATGTTCTAACGGTTTGTTTTTTGTTTTGCTTTTGAAAACAAACTCTTGCTAAAAATCATTAGAAAATGAGAAGCATGTTCTAAAAGCAGAATATATGCAACAAAACTAGAGATTTACATTTAATCATTTGTGTTGGATTAAAAAGAAAAGGCCCTGAAAGGGCAAAGAAAAGGATTTGCACTGAATGCTTTATGTCAGCATAGGGTCAGCCAAAATTGCTAATATGATGAACAATACTGTTTCCAGTTCTTACACACAGAACTAATCAGTCAGTAGCAGGTAAGTACTGGGCCACTTACTGAGGAGGTAGTGGTATATAAAATGCACAAGAAAGGACAAATTGTTATCAACTGTAAAAGCAAACACTGTGTAACAAAGCACATCAAGAAAGTTTGGTATGGGGCAGGAAGAAACACTGTACCCTGAATACCTAACAGTTAATTCATTAAAAAAAAAAAAAAAACGCCCTGAGAAGTAGCTGTAACCTCTCAAAACTATACTTACATTTTATATACTGAAATACAATATATCCAAGTGTTAAAAAAATTGCCAAGCCTGTCACTTTTGTGTTAGAGGTAGTGTGGAACAGCTGATTAGGAGACCACTTTTAAATGGCTCAACCCAGAGCCAAGCACTGCCACTGCAGGGTGAAAGGATGTGCTACAAACAGATAAACCTCTACCCTGTATGTTCATGACCAAGAGCAGAAATAGGAGCTACTGTTGCTGCTACTGTCATGCCACAACTTTCTTTCCATGACGGCAGAGCACTAAAAAAACCCCCTCTATTTGGAAACCTATCTATCACAGCAGCTAGCTAGGAGTCCATTTACAGTGTACATTTTCCCTAAAAGAAAAGAAACCAAATAAATGAAGGTGCTTTGTGGAACAGAATGCTTTAAGTACCCCTGACAAGAACGATATGGTTATTGAACTGCTGCTCCTTTATGTTTCCATCAAAGTGCACCAAGCAGGGACATGAACACCATCTTTATGTCCATCTTCATCACAAAGGTTAAAAAAAAGATGTGAACAAGAACAAAATTTGGAATTTACTGTGGAGAGAAAAAAAATACATCAACAGGTTTTCTTTGCCATTCTAAAAAGACAGAGCACACAGGCTATGCAGTCCAGAAGACATCTCTCTACCGCAAAATGTGTATCAGAATACTAGCATCATGCCCGAAAGAGCCACCAATTCTATGCAGATTCCACTCTAATTCACCTAAATACAGAGTAATTTCAAAAAGTCAAAAACACGTGGCTATTGCTTGTAAAAAAAATAGCAGCAACAATAAGATTTTATGAAATATCATCATGACATAAATTTATGGACCGAGATTATAAAATAAAAGGCCAGTCGAAGATGTCCAACTCCTGTGTGACATTAGCATTAAAATTGTGGTACACCTAAACATTTCTTTTTCTAAGAAAACTTCTTGGTTTTTATATAGGTTAAAGTTCTTACCATAAAAGTTTCTGCTCTGCTGGGAAACAGAACGTAACACATTTTCAGCTTTCTTGGTTGACAAGTTCTGGTTGCTGTAAAATAAGCACACATGCAATCTGAAGGCTTAAACTACTGATACATGATCACAAACATTATTGCATATAGTACATACAAGCTTTAAAAATACCAATTTTGGCTTTCTATGTGAAAATTTGGCCTTCCTTTTCATCACTCTATCACATTTTTTGCTAAAACACATACTACATATGAGAAGACAGTGGGGTAATCCTTGAATATTTTTAACACAACTGCCACCTGTGGCAGGCTGCGCTGACACAGAGAAGTTCAGGATCAGCCAAATTCTTTACTGTGGGCAGGAGAAAAACAGAGCTTGAAAAGCTGATGTTCTCAGTTTGTTCTGGAGACTTAGACACCCACTCATCCCAGCCCTACCCAGTGTAACAGCAAGATGCCTAATACACAGCACATAAGATCAAGAAAATTCACGTTTTAGTATCATATCACTCTGATTAATAAAGATCAAAGTTAACAAAAGTTAACAGAAAAAAGATGCACCGCCTGTGAGAAAGGCCTGCCAACTGCACTTTTTCTCATTGTAAAAAAAAAAAAAAAAAAAAAAAAGGGAATAAGAATTTCAAAAAGTGCTTACCAAGCACAAGCGATCACCAAGAAAGCATGATAGTTCTTAAATAAAAAAGTGATTTTCTAAAGGTACAGACAGCATTGGGTATCCAATTCCATTTATTTGAAAACTTTCCCTTCCGTTACCCCCTTAAATGCAGTAAAAGAATACTACCCATGCAGTACACATGGTTTCCAATTTATCATCAGTACCACCCATGTCCAAAACATACGCATATTTCAGTGCTAATAGTTTACATCCTGAATATCTCAGGGTTAAACATACAACAATATCTGACTATGACAAACCTAAGTTTTCTAAAAATGTAAAAATCTCATCAGTATCAATATCTTAAGTATCTGAAACCTGTTAGCTACCATTTTAGCTTGCTGTCCATTCTCCTACTTTGACATTTAGCTACTCATTATTACTGTTTGTTGCAATACACATCATTCCTGTACGTTGTGAATGACATTGTCTTTCATTCACACCTGTTATATGAATATTCATTTAAAAGCTCTTTTTCAAACTCATGCTGAAAGATAACAGTAGCAGATGCAAGGTAAAAAAACCCACCACCACCACACAGTGGATTTAGTAAATCTTTCTGTTTTAGTTCAGCCAAAAACGTGTATAACCAATCCAGATAAGGAGCCGACAAACACCCTGCCAGTTCCTGCCTTCTCCAAGGGTAAGGCAGGGAGGAAGATACACACTGGCAATTTTACAATAAAGAATGTCTCTTATTGAGAGGACAAGAAAATAAGAAAAACATTGAAAGAATCAGGAAGAAGGGAGAAACAACCCAACAGAAAACAAAAAATAAGTCATTTTTTCCACCTTCTAAAAGCACTCTCAAGCAATTCATTTATATTCTTTTATTTCTATAAGACTAAAATCTAACTAGCTAGAAAGAAACTAGCGGGTACTGCCAATCAACTCCAACAATTAATCATGTAACATCCTTCCGAAATTGAACGGCCCAAGAAGTCGCTTGTATTTTGATAGTGTGGGGTTTTTTGGCTAGCTTAAAAATATTTAAATCGTAGTGTAAGCAGACTCTTAATGAACTAAGTTACTTACACTTACCATGTTCTCTCTCATTTAATATACAATCAGCACTCAGGCATCCCATTAAATTATCCATCAGGCATTTTAAAAAATGAGCGCTTTCCCTACATTGAAGCATAGTTAAATTGGAAATCTCTGTTAGAGGAGACTATAGACACTGAAACAGTACACCATAGTATAGCCATTTTTATGTCCTTATGTATGTGTCTATACGGCAAATAAAATAATTCCCTCGGAAAGTAAGAAGTAAATTAGTTTTGCTTCCTCACAGTTCCAAAATAATCAGAGATATTTTATTTCAGCCAGAATCTGCATTTTAAATGCTTTAAAAGAAAGTTTTACTTTGATAACTTGCTATATATTTTATGAAATACATTTTAAAATGTGCATCTCCACTTAGAGAAGTCGGAGCATTTTACTCCTGCAATTTGCTATTCCCTCTCCAGTTAAAACAAAAAACAAAAAAACCCACACATTTCAGATGAAAATATATGTCCAAAAATTGGATCAAACCTAGCAATGACTTGTGACTAAGCTTGGTCTAATAACTGTGCTTTTTAATCTTAAGGGTATTAAGAAGATTCAGAAGTACAGATTCTAGTAGGAACTAAATTCTGTATGCAATTTAGGACACATTGCAGAAAACAGCATATGGAAGGTTGATACCTTTATATTTTTCATTACAGCATACTGCAGTTTAAGAAGTTTAACAAAATTTGTCTACTACTTGCATTTTTTACCAGTTTTTTAAAATTTTACAGTACACTTTTCAGCAAAGATTTCAAACCTCTCACTTAATGTACTATCAAGTGATCAATATATACCTGAGATGCTCTAGAAATCTAAATTCCAGAACAATGGCTAATAACGATATATATGGTTCATCTACTGACATAATCATGTTTCCATTGGGGCCTGCCAATACAACTTTTATAGGTACAAAACTTAGCGCAATTACGCAGGATTTGATTTTGAAGAAGTTTACACTTTACCAATGAAACTTCATGTATTCCAGAAACCATTTTTAGCCTTTTCCAGGCTACACCCATATGATTTGTACAGAGAGCAGTATTCCATTACAGATGCCAAGTTACCTACAGTCTAAAAAAATTTGTAACTAAAGTAGTGCAGCAATTACTCCAAATGTAACACATCCTGTCCTTCAGCAGGATTTCTGGCTCAGTGCCATAATAATGTAGTTCTGTTTGGAAGGCATTTAGCCAAATAGTGTTGCAGCCGCAGAGTGCAGATAAAGTTAATACAAAACTGAATTTCTTCACCTGTATTTCTAGATAAGTTGCTAGTTTTCTGCAAACAAGACCTAAAGAACAGAAAGTTGCAAAAGCATGTTTTCTTGACGGCAATTGACCTGCCACATGCAGATTAGAACAGCCTACTTTTCTGTTACGACAATCTATGCAAGTTCTTAAGAGCATTAGCATTACCTGCAGGAAACACTTTCTTTAATGTTCTTGACATCTGCTGGGCTGATTCCTTCAATAACAGGTGAGTCCAGATTTGCAGATCCATTGCTGATATGATCACTGCTTTCATACCCAGATTCTGTCCTCTGCATTTGCCAGTTATCACCGTGGATTTTTCTCTCTGTAAATCCTTTGCTTTTTTCAGCATTCCCTTTTCCCTCTGAATCCAAAGAGCTTCGACTTCCTGTATCCTGTTTTGTTTCATCTTCATATATAGTCATTAAACCTTTCTGGATCTGGTTCTCCTTGGGCCAATGGTTAAAGCTCCGCTCTTTTTCATGCTTAGATTTACTGTTTAGATTTGCTTTATGTTTTGGGCTATGCTGCTTCTTCTCAGTCTCACTGAAAATGCTGTCTACGTTTAGTGTCTCTCGCATGGGTTTCCAACCTTTACTTCTGCTTCTGCTGCTGATACTTCCTTTGTCCCTAGAGTCTTGGCTGCTGTCTGTATCGTAGCCAGTGACACCATCAGTCCGGGTCCTGATCATCACCTTCTCCCCAGCAGGAAAAGGTTCTGTTTTATTTGATCCTGGCACCTGTACAGAAAGCTTGGCTTGGTGAGGTGCACTGTCATGCTTATAAGGTCCTCTTCCCTGGCTGTTGTATATGCGCTGATCAGCATATTGTCTAAGTCCACTTCCAGCTGGAGGAGACCCTGACTTAAAATTGGAACGATCTTCCCCAATCAAATCTTGTGGGGGGGAGGGGGGGGGGAAAAAAAGGTTCCATTAAAGTTTTTTCTAATGTTTAACTTTGATACAGTTATACTACATATTTTTCTTAGGCTATCTCAAACTCAACAAAATCAGTATGTATCTCAGAATCTTTGAGTGATAGGAAACTTTAACGTTATGACCTTTTCTCTTAAAGGGAGAAGTACTGATGCTAAAAATCTATTCAACCCATTGATTTTCCGTTTGTATTTTTAAAACGTACCTCTTTGTCTCCCAGATTCTTTTCTCAGTCCCCTGTCTGCATCTTTTCGTAAAGATGAAAAGTTTTTCATATCAGCAGCTTTCTGAGCACACTCTCTGGATATGTCCTTCAGCCTATCCTTTTGATCACTGTAACCTAACTTAGCTGCAAAAAATATTTCATTTGTCAAAATTCATTAATAAAAAGTCATAAACAAAATACAACTATATTTATGTACCATAACATTTAGATTTTAATACCAATACTTCTTACACAGACAATAAAATTATATGCCACAGATCCCTAAGCCAAGGTAAGGTGTATAGTATAGATAAGTGTATAGACATCTGCAAGCAGTCCATTAAACATAGCTATTAAAAGCAACCAAAGCAGCATTAAGTCAAGCCTGCCTCACAAACGCACATCTTCCAAATTCATCTTAGTTTTTAAGCTTGAATGCTCAACCCATTGTCAAAGCACCTACTATTTACATCAAGTTTCGGAAATCATACTGAAAAATGTGAATCCAAGTTTAATCTTGTCTTGTTAAAACATGAAGTTATGTTTTTAAGAAAGTAGTGAAGGGAACACGAAGTTATATTTTTAAGAAAGCAGTGAAGAGATCTGTAGTTTTTAAAGAGTGATCCCATTACTCAGTACCATTTCTGGGTCATCACCTCATTAAAAAAAGTTATCAAGCAGAGCATTCTCAGCATGGAAAAGTCTAGGAATTCAACACTAAAAGACAGAGGAGAAATATATCTCTCAAGAGGAACCATCATCTCTCCTCCTGACCAGTATGAGGAGTCTGGAGCAGAGACACAGACAAGTAACATAGAAGTCACTCCTCATAGGACTTTTTATACCTTGCTTTCTTGGAAATTTAATTTACAGATAAAATGGATTTTTAAATAGGTTTAAAATAACTTCTTTACTATTCTTTCAAAAAATAAGATAAAAGTCAGACAAGACTAAAAATAATGGTCCCTATCACGATACTGGTGGGAAACAGTGTTCCTCAAATAGCTAACGATCCACAGAGTCACATCACATGGGCCACAGGACCAAATCAACTTTTTAACATGCATTTTAACTGACAATATAATTAGAAGGCATGGTGATGTTTAAGAAATGGACTAAAGTCTTGAGAACCACTTTAGCACAGGAATAATAAAGGGCAGTTAAAAAAAAAAAATATATAGATGTACACCACAAAGGTTAATACTCCATGACAGACATTATTTAACCATTAGCTGCTATTCACAGATGCATTAAACACAGTGATAGAATTATTCCTTTAGAAATAATTCTAGTCTGGAAGTTAGCACATGTCTGAAAAGCTGTTGACTGAAATTACTTCATAAGCCATGTATTTGGAGGAAAAAAAATAAATAAAAAGTACATACCTGGACCTCTACCACCACTAGCTTGAATATGGCTTCTACTGAATGCTGTATTATCTGGCTGAAGTTTTTTATTACTCTTTTGATTAGCAGGGTCTCCAATTCCATTCTCTTTTGTGTGGTCTAGTTTAAGAACAGAATGCTTTTCAAATCCTGTCAAAGGAATATCTATCTTCAGAAGTGAAAGGCTTCCTAATTTAAGGTTCCCAGTATCGAAGTTCAAAAATAAAGGACTGACATATTTATAACGCTATATCGCAACGGGATAATTTTAATTCTTTCTTCCCTGAAGCAATCTACATTCAATTGCAGCTCATTATGTGAAGATGAATATGTCAAATCCAATTTATTTTATTTATTTGTATGTAAATGTTAAGAGAGAGCAGTAGAAACTATAGAAACAAAAGAACTTAAGTTCTGACATGCTGAGGCCTCTAGTATAAGGATCTGTGAGAAAAGAAGTTTCCTGCAGCTTCTTCTGATTTTTCCTCAAGTTCTGAATTGGCATTTAGTGTCTGTATGTGTATACAGATATATACACATACTCACATGCCAATACGTTTATATATAAAATATGGATATAATACGAATATATTCTTATTTGTAGTATTGTTTTACCTAAAACACCTGTTTTATAGTATTTTAGAGGTATTTTAAATACACAAATACAGACATAAGAACACCTGCATATACAAATATACTAAGATTTTCTTCTGAAATAACTATTTTACATGTAACTTTTAACTACGGCCAAACAATCTACAACAGAAGATAACTTCCCCATTACCTGTGTATCTCAATTTGTATTCCCCTATCAGATGCAGAACAGACAATTCTACTATTAAATATACACACTAATCTTTTGAGACTTACTAGACAATTATTGATAAAGACACTTAAGAAGTAGGCAGCTAATGTGCTACTCCTCCTTTATAATTAAAATTTTTTAAATATAATTGAGATTATATTATTAACATTTAAAAAAAGAAAAATGTCATTACCCAAGTCTTCCCCATTTCCTCCTGCTGCTTTGTATTGAGACCAGTGAATAATATGCTTTGGAGCATCTTCTGCAGATACAGCCGTGCCATCTGGGTTAGCATAAAATAGCAACAAAGGCTGAAAGTGACATCGAATACACTTGGAGACCACATCTTTCCATTTTGTTCCAATCTAAGAAAAAAAGACATTCTATTTGCATCAACATCATTGAACCTAATTAAGGAAAAAATAATGTAATAAGCTACAGGTACTGAATGACTAACTCCAAAAACTGCATTAAAATTTAAAACGTTAGCACATGAGTTTATGTAACTTGTGGCAAGACACCAGCATCAGCATTTACACAGGTTAGCAGAACACCAACGCTACGAATACAGCTATCAATAATCATTCTTTTTTCTTCTTTTTCCTAAAAAGGAATACAAATTAAAAAGTCAATAAGAACTATACTAACATTTGAAAGCGTGCAGCATTTGGAAAACAGAATCGTAAAGTGGTGCAGTTGATTCTAAATCTGATTTGTAAAAACTGACAAATGAAAATAAAGACTTATGAAAATAAAGACATTTATTTGAATCATTTCAAGTCTGCTGTCAAAAGAATGCATTCTAGAAAAGTAAAGATCTGGTAGCAGTAGAAAAAAAATTTACCTCTTTGACATTAGCATCATCAAACAGCACCCACTTGCAACTTTTAGTGTGAAAGGCAAAGGCACAGTAATGTCGGCTTGTGTAGCAAATCATTCCCACAAGAAAAAGTTCACTATTTTTGGCGTTTTCGTCCGTAACCCTATAGAACAGCTGCAAAAATGATTTCATAATTTTAAATACGTGTAAAACACTTAGCATTAACATCTAGAACAACTACTGGAATTTCACCAAGGCAATCGGTATTAAATATCCTCTTGCAGTATATAATTTTTCATGAATTTAAATAATGATTTTTGCACTTATTGGGTCTGTTACAACATTTATATTCACAAAGTTGATAGGGCAAAACAATAATTCTCAAGAGTAATTCCAGATTATCTGAAAATTTCAGATTTCAAACTGAACATGATATTCCTAGATTTTCAACCAGAAATTCACTGACTTTCACCTTCATAATCAAGTCTGAGACCAACACTATTTTCTTCTCTCACAAAAAAGGAAACTAAAAGCAGACAAGACTTGAAGTTAATTTTTTTTGTCCCCAGAAACACATAATGAAATTCTAGAATAAGCATTTCATTTAGTTTTAGGTCAGATACCCCAGGAAGATAAAGTTGTGTTGCCAGATTCCGCATAACCTCTTCTGTCAGATCAGAGTGTTCTGAATCCCAGACTAAACCAATTGTGACAATCTCAGGGCAATTCATAAGAACACGACGAATTTTTATTTTTTGACCACAGCTACTCTAGAAGAAAGAAAAAAAAAAAAGCAGAGGGTAAACAAATATGTAAAAACCCTGAAATTCAATGCTGAGTTACTAGAAAACATAGAATAACAAAGTAACTCTAATTTCTTCCAGTTCTGAAATTTAATTGTTTGCTGCTAACAATTCAAAGATAACATTCCTCATCACTTTTTTTTACATAAATACCATAAAAATACTGATGAATATGACAGCTAAACTTCTATGTCCAAATATCACCTTAAAATATAAATCTCTAAAAATACGCGAGTCACTATCACAACTTCTATTTTGCCCCTCCCAGCACACACCATTTTCATCATTTAAGCTTATTTCTGTACTTTCTTGTGTGCTTTTCTATGTTTCCTAGATGAAGACTATTCAAAACTGAACCATTTAAGGAAGCAGGGGATGAAGCACAACAACCACATGAAAGAGACTATTTTGGTCAATATAAGTACAAAATTATTCCAATGAAAGACTATTTTGTCAAGTTGTCTCTCCTACAGCATACATGAGCTAAAGCAGCTTTGCTCAGACAATACACCTATTCAGATTAATCAAAGACGACTAGCTATACGTTTGATGTGCAGTGAAGAATAAAGCAGGGATCTAATAACGTGATTTTCTAACTGGCCCCTTGCACCTACAATACTAGGAATTTATCCCTATCTGGAGCAACAGAATATATATTTAAGGCTTTCCTACCCTAACCTAGGCTGCACTGAAGTAGCCACAAGTTATCCTTCTTTTAGGGGAATAATTTAAGCCTGATTTAACATCCTGGAAGATTCTCTCTAGTATCTTAATCAGAGTAATGCAACATCTTTGTTTACTTACAGGACACTTTCTATAGTCATCAGAAGTATTTGCTGCTTGCAGCAATTCTGCAAACATTTCCGGCTTGAGACGTTCATGCCTTTCCATCATTCTATCTACTTCATTACTACAAAAAAGAAACAGGAATAAATTCCACTGTAGATCACCCTTAAGAATAAACACATTTCAACCAACTCTCAACTATTTCTTATGGAAAAAAAGAAAAGATTCAGAGACAATATGAAACAGCAGCAACGCACATTCTTTTTGCCAAGCTCTCTTTATAACTAGCTTTTGAAATCCAAATGTTACCTTTGAACAGAATCTCAAAAGCATGTTTTAACAAAGAAAAATTAAGTGATTTGTTTTAACACTTGCGGGATTTGCCTAGCATGTTTTGATTATTATTGGGAGGGTATATGCAGAAAAATGAGATGAAAGAGAATAAAAGCTCTTACCACAGGGCTGTGGTAGAAATATAACGCACAAACTCCGTAAAAGGCAAGGGGTCTGATGACGCTCCACAACTGCGACATACACACTACAAAAGTAAAGATCCATTAGTTTTTATTTACTCATGACAGCAAAAATAAATTATCTGTTAAAGCAATGAAATAAAGGTCCAACCTGTTCATACAGTGTCATAGCAAACTTCTGATGAGCAATACAAGATTTTGAAGTGCACATATCTGTTTCACTGTTCGGCACTAGGTGAAAATGAATCCTCTCAAGAATATTTTCCTAAATAGAAACAATAATATAAATATGAAGTGAATTGATAAAGTCAGAATCCACAAACACCACCACAGTCTAACACTCCAGCAACTGTTTACCTTTGCTCCATATGGGCTACCTATCAGCTAAACTTATTTAATTTTGTCCCTCTTCACAATTAATTAGGTAGGAATGCTCTTCACCTAAAGGTTTCCAAACATTAACAAAACAGCCCTAGACAAAAGTCATCCAACTGTTCTTCCAGAGTGCATTCTCCACTGAAGGCAGTGAATTTTCAAAGAAAAAGAAAGTTGTTCTTATAGCAAGACCGGATATTAATCACATCGCATGCAATTCCTGAGAAATTCTTTGGATCAGGCCTCCAGATTTAGCCCATCTGCCAGCATGATGAGTACTGCTGACAGAGGCCTGGAAAAAGCTTAGAAATAGCATGTACCTTACCCCATCTCAAGTCTCACTTTTTAAACTAAAAACTTTTTTCTAAATAGTACTATGACTGTCATCTGCTTGGCTCCCTTAATCAGCATGCTCAGCTGCAACAAAACATCTTCCAGTATGTGATGAGAGAATACTTCGAGGCACACGCTAAATATTCAAACCTAGAGATTACTCTTTTCTCAGAGAGGATAACCCTTCTCTCCACCAAAAAAAACTTTTGGGAGCTATTAATAACCCATCATCCTCACTGACCTGCAGTGATGATGCTTCACACATCCCTCTGCCTGAGCTACAGATCTAGGGAGGAAACTATGGAGCAAATGTAAGATTACTCCATTCCATGTTATGAAACACTTCTCCATGCGTCTATATCCCCATAAAGCAATGCCAATAAGACCAGCAGTATTACATCACTTGCATCCCATCAGTGAGCCTGGAGCTACCAAAACAACGGCCCAGTTTGCCATTCTTTGCACAAAACTAACATAACTCTGCTTCACAAAGAATACTCACAAAGCACTCCGCTGCATCGTCCATGAATCCAAGCTGAAAACGCTGTTCATCCTTAAAACTTTCTGCCAGGGCATGTCTCATATTATCTGACGGGAGTGCTTTTTCTCGACTGTGTTGAAACTGTGAAAAAATTGCCTAGGAAGAAATATTACTTAGCTTCATCAGCCGCTTTGATGGACACTGTTGTTATAGTCAAATACAACTGTTCTTATGTAGCATGCCCAAACAGCAAATACATAAAATATGTATGAATATATGTCAGTTTCTCCCAAAGTTGCTCAAGTTCTGTGTGCTCTTATTTGTTCCATTATAAAGGTGTTACCAAACTGAACTTCAATCCAATAGGAAAAAAACATAGAAGTAGATAAAAATACAAGTGATAGACTTCAGCTCACAGAAGCAACACAAGCCATAGTTTGTAATTATGTAACTTTTAAAATCTAGCTACTGGAATAGTCACTCATGCATAAGTATCTTTACCTTACAGATAGTATGCACTACATAGAGCATTACGTTAAGTTAATGTGAGAGGTATTATACCTATCATTCATTAAATAATGCAACATTAATATTACTATTTCAAATTACTACTTCAAATTATTGAAATGATAGATATGCAAAAAAATTCCCATAAATTATATAGAGTGTTAAAAATGTTATTGATTCAGCTCTCTACTGAACCAGTACATGCAGTAAGACAAGAAAATAAGTCAATATCTGCAGCTCCAGAACATTAAAATAAATTGCATTTGATTCTTTTTCTTCATTTCTCAGAACAGACAGGCTACTACTCTTCATTTTGGCAGAGAGATATGTATCACAATCACAGAACAGTTGAAGTTGGAAGGGACCTCTGGAGATCATCTAGTCCAACCTCCCTGCTCAACCAGGGTCCTCTAGAGCACACTGCACAGGATCGTGTCCCGGCGGCTTTTGAATATCTCCAGTAAAGGAGACTCCACCACCTCTCTGGGCAACCTGCGCCAGTGCTCTGTCACCCTCACAGTCAAGAAGTTTTTCCTCCTATTCAGACAGGACTTCCCGTGTTAGCTGTTTGTGCCTGATGCCTCTTGTCCTGTTGCTGGGCACCACGGAGAAGAGACTGGCCTCATCCTCTCGACACCTTCCCTTCAGATACTTGTACACACTGATCAGATCACCTCTCAGTCTTCTCTTCTCCAGGCTAAACAGGCCCAGCTCTCGCAGACTTTTCTCACAGGAGAGGTGCTCCAGTCCCCTCATCAACTTGGTAGCCCTCCGCTGGACTCTCTCCAGTAGCTCCATGTCTCTCTTGGACTGGGGAGCCCAGAACCGGACACAGCACTCCAGGTGAGGCCTCCCCAGGGCTGAGGAGAGGGGCAGGATCACCTGCCTTGACCTGCTGGCAACACTCTTGACCTCCTGGCAACACTCTGCCTCATGCACCCCAGGATCCCATTGGCCTTCTTGGCCACAAGGGCACATTGCTGGCTCATGCTTAACTTGCTCACCAGGACTCCCAGGTCCTTCTCTGCAGAACTGCTTTCCAGCAGGTCAGTCCCCAACCTGGACTGGTGCCTGGGGTTATTCCTCCCCAGGGGCAGGACCCTGTGCTTGCCTTTGTTGACCTTCAGGAGGTTCCTCTCCGCCCAACTCTCCAGCCTGACCAAGGTCCCTCTGAATGGCAGCACAGTCTTCTGGTGTGTCAGCCACTCCCCCCAGTTCAGTATCATCAGCAAACTTGCTGAGGGTGCACTCTGTCCCTTCCTCCAGGTCATCGATGAATGCATTGAACAAGACTGGACCCAGGACTGACCCCTGGGGGACACCGCTAGCTACAGGCCTCCAACTAGACTCTGCGCCACTGACCACAACCCTCTGAGCTCTGCCATCTAGCCAGTCCTCAATCCACCTCACCATCCATTCATCCAACCCACACTTCCTGAGCTTACCTAGGAGGATGTGATGGGAGACAGTGTCAAAAGCCTTGCTGAAGTCCAGGGAGACAACATCCACTGCTCTCCCCTCCTCTACCCAGCCAGTCATTCCGTCAGAGAAGGCTATCAGATTGGTCAAGCATGATTTCCTCCCTTTGGTGAATCCATGCTGACTACTCCTGATCACCTTCTTGTCCTCCAGATGCTTAGCGAGGACCTCCAGGAGGAGCTGTTCCACCACCTTTGCAGGGATGGAGGGGAGGCTGACAGGCCTGTAGTTTCCTGGCTCCTGCTTCTTGCCCTTTCTGAAGGCTGGAGTGACACTGGCTTTCTTCCAGTCCTCAGGCACCTCTCCTGTTCTCCAGGACCTTTCCAAGATGATGGAGAGTGGCCTAGCGATAACATCCGCCAGCTCCCTCAGCACTCGCGGGTGCATCCCATCGGGGCCCATGGATTTGTGGATGTCAGGTTTGCACAAATGATCTCTAACCTGATCCTCCTCCACCAAGGCAGGGTCTTCCTTTCTCCAGACTTCCTCTCTTGTCCCCAGGGTCTGGGATTTCTGAGGACTGGCCTTAGCAGTAAAGACTGAAGCAAAGAAGGCATTCAGCAACTCTGCCTTCTCTGTAGCCTTCGTTACCATGGCACTCGCCCCATTCAGCAGCAGGCCCACATTTTCCCTAGTCTTCCTTTCACTATTGATGTATTTGAAGAACCCCTTCCTGTTGTCCTTGACATCCCTTGCCAGATTTAATTCTAAACGAGCCTTAGCCTTCCTTGTCGCATCCCTGCACACTCTGACAACGCCCCTGTATTCCTCCCAAGCGGCCTGTCCCCTTTTCCACATTCTGTACACTTCCTTCTTCTGTTGGAGTTTTGCCAGGAGTTCCTTGCTCCTCCATGCAGGTCTCCTGCCCGCTTTGCTGGATTTCTTACTCAGAGGGATGCACTGCTCTTGAGCCTGGAGGAGGTGATACTTGAATATTAACCAGCTTTCCTGTACCCCGCTTCCTTCTAGGGCCCTACCCCATGCGACTCCTCCAAGCAGGTCCCTGAAGAGGCCAAAGTTAGCTCTCCTGAAGTCCAGGGTTGCGATCCTACTTATTGCCCTGCTCCCTCCTCGTAGGATCCTGAACTCCACCACCTCATGGACGCTGCAGCCAAGGCTGCCCTCAACCTTCACATCTCCAACTAGACCTTCTAGTATGCAGGTGACCTCATTATTTAGCAAGTAAGAGAGGTCAGTTTTAACATGACTCAAAGTTCAAAGTTATTAAATGTATGAGAGAAAGTTTGAAGAGGTTAAAGGATGAATTCCATTTGTCAAGAATTTTCTGAAGTCACAAACGTTAGAGAAAAATGAAGAGAAATAAAGACAAAATAGCAAATAAAGAGGAGTCACGTAAAATGTAAAGAGGATACTCATTTTTTACATAGGCCTTATAAGTAATAAATTCTGTTGGACAGGGGAAACAAAGAAGCAACAGATATGCTAAGTTTCAGCACTAACAGAAAGTAGCGTTTTACCATGATGCATAGTGGTATAAGTGACTGTCGAATGTTTAAACTTCCTTCTCATGCCAAGAAGCCTAGACTACTGACAAAGTTACAGCCAGTATCTCAAGGTAAACATTCAAAACCCTAAATTTTTAACAGATCTAATAATACAAGTGAACTCTGCTTTGAAATATTTAATACATTTCATTCTGGCTGCTAGATCATTTTTTTGGTATGCTAAACAGCATTACATGTTCAGCTAAAAAAAAAAAAAAAGAAAAAGGAAATACAGACAGATAAGCAGAGTTATGCAGATACGTACACTCAGTTTAGCAACTTGCATCTCTCAAAGTCCCACTATAGTGGTATCCAGAGCAGAAAAGAACATGGTTAACTTGCAAAACAAAACCAAGACAGAGATAATGGGTTAAACAAAAGTCAAACAAGAAGTAGTGAATGTAACTTCAGTTTATATGGGAGGCCAAAAAAAAACTAGGAAACACGTGCATACTGCAAAAGAAGCTAAATTCCCTTGGGAAACGTTAAAAAACACACAACAGAAAATGCCCTCCTTTATTGGTGAACAAAAACAAATAAGTGAACAGAAACAAAGGGTTAATAAAGTCCAAAAGCACAAGAAAACCCACAAGTAACTGAAATGCATCCTCATCCAGGATGTACAGTGCAGGAAAAAATCAACATATCTCAGGTTCTGAACACAGAACAAACAGAATCATTGAACTAGCATCTCTAACAAGCCAAGAAAGCAAAACCAGTAGTATACATAATGACTAAAGGACAGATACTTCCAGATAAATTAACTGCAGTGTTTCTGGTTCAATACACAGGCTGCCAGTCATGCAGTTGTAATGTTTGCAACTACATTGCATAATCAATGGCCAGTTCATTTCTAGACAGTATGGAACATGCAGCAATACATTCCCAAGAACACTGTTAAGCAGCAGTACTAGAAAAGAAAAACCTGACAGTCAGGGCAACTCAAAATACCAGGTGAGCCATTTAGACCTACTGCAACAGGAAGATGCATCATGGGATGAATTCAATCCTCAAGAACAAATATTTGAAAGAATAAAGAAAATCACAAGTCCTAAATTACAGCAGCTTTATGAAGCAGCTAAAGCTAGTGTGTTGCTTTGGGAGGGGACTTGAAGTGATGCAAAACCTGATTTTGGAGTAGACCCCCGATAAGTACAGGAAGGAGGATAGCGTGTTAGAAAGGGTACAGCAAGAGGTATGTTTGGGTTGGAAATAAAAAATATGCAACTGGTGTGCATAAACGCATCACTGGAATGGAATGATTCGTTATTTCACCTTTCAAAAGGATCAACTGCAAGAAGCCATCAGCATACCTTCATGTTTCTGAACACCTTGAGGTTTCTACAGTATTTACGGCAATTTCATTTCACCAATATCATGAGCTATTAGACAGGAAAGTCACTAACAGGATGTAGCACAAGACATACAGTCCAACAACTGTCACCCTTCAATCCCTTTGTATTTCTGAAAGGCAGTTCCAATGCAGCACTGAACAAGACTGTGTATGACCACAACTTCACATGTAATACGGGTCGAATCAAAAGGAACAGGCCACAAAGGTTATTCTGCATTCTGATATCAGACACGTACATGAATATGCACACAAACAAGATAGCAAGAAACAAGAACTATCATCCCAAGATAGACACAAGATTACACCTGAAAACAGAGCTATGCCAGAGGTACAGTCCAGACTTTATGTACTAACAAGAACAAATGTCCAGCTGAGCACACAGAACACCACAAAGTGCATCAAGACACTGGTGAAGCAAAAAGCCCCAACAAGTTCTGCAGAGTCAAGAGCTTATAAAGAGGTTGAAATGAGAGCCTCAGGAAGTCAGATCGAATACATGTAGTTGTATCACAACCTGCTTTGTCATGTTAGCTCTTTGAAGTTAATAATTTTAACCAGATAAAAGAAAGAAAATGGTATGTTTAAAAGAAAAAGTACCAAAAACCCCACACTGTTTTGGAAAGAAATCCTCAGAGCTGCCACTTGTCTTTTATATCAATCCTTTCTTTTGCTGTCTCCCCTCTCCCCATACATCACCAGCACACTTTGTAGAAAACTCTTCTACATCTGTAAACATAATTATCACCAAATTATTTGCAGCACTCAACTTTCAGTCATCATCTGCTCCACCCTGAAGCAGCTGCGCTATGTTTCAGAACAGCTGAAAAAACTGCACACAGTACATAGATTATACACCTCCTGAAAGATTAAATAAATACCACTGCAAACAGTTCTTGCCTCAGAAAGCATACTCGGTAAAAAGTTTTGGTCTGTGAAACTCTGCAGATAGGGCAAATAAACTCTAACTGGCAACATCTGACAAGCATTTGGCTTTTCCTTGCCTACAGTGTAGCACAGTCAAAGAACACTTCATCAGTGAATTCCATTTCTATCTCCAGATGAGTGATTCTCAGTTTTGTACATGAATTTATCTACTACAGTATTTGACTATAATCTATAGCCCTGTATTGCAATTCCAGGAGTGGCTCTGTTGTCAGATTTCACTGAGAGCAGAAAGCGCATATTACTTAAAAATAACCCCACACATCTTTCTCACTGGGATTTTCATTACTTATACAGACATCTCATGTTTACATTTACCTACCCAGTAACTGCAGGCAGCCAAATAACAGTGCAGTAAAAAGCTAATAGAATTCAGCATGGGTTTACAGAACTCGGAAAGAGTTACAAAACTGTTTGAAGTGCAAGGTTTATGCACTAGTTAAGATATGCAGATTTGACACATTTTGAAACACTAAAGTGTTACCAGCTCTCTTTAATTTTCCAGTAGCTCTGGCTACCTTTCATTACTAACAAGCTGAACAGTTAAGTTCAGTATAGTTACCATCAGCTATTGAGTTAAAAAAAAAAAAAAAAAAAAAAAAAAAACACCAAACTATTGAGATCTGGATCAGTCAGAAACGTTGTTGTTATAAGAGAACTGCATTCAAACGCTATAGGAAAAAGCAAAAATATACATATGCAAAGAAAAGCAAAAAAAGTCTTTAAGAAGCCAGCTAGAAATTTTCAAATAGGTTACACCATCTTATTATGTACAAAAGTTTTAGGTTTAAATGATCAGATTGTAAAATTTGCACATCTTACAAACATAAGAAAATATTTCCAAGCATCTGTTACAAACATCCATAAATTTGAATATATTCTTTTACTACAAGAATTAGAGTCACTCAAACATAGGAATGATCAGGATATAAAAAGTATCAGTTTTCAGCAAAATTATTTTTTCTTCATTTTGTAGGTTGTATACAGGGACAAATACATGAAGACTTATCGGAAAATTATTATTCATTATTTACCTTTAAAGCACAAAATATGCAAGCATCTCCCTGACACACATGTCCAGTTAAACCTCTTAAACTCCGCCGAAATATGTCAAGTTGCCATAACACCTATAAAAATAAAGTTGCACAGAAAATAAGGACTCTGTTCTGAAAGTTCTCAAAGTTTAACACTGCAACAAACAGTAGATTTTCTTTTTTTTTAATATTTATTTTCACATAACACATACAATATGAGCACCATGATTTCTACAGGAATGACAGTCCTTTTCTATTAATCTGGCAAATTGTGGAGGCAGAAGTGGAAGGTTTGCATTCGCCACTCATATTAAATGTGGATCTCTCAATTTTTTTCAAAATACTGTGTTTTGGGTAGAAAAACTTGCAGTACTTTAAATGAAACAAGCAACAAGCTAAATTGCATGCAGGGGTTGTAATATTCTTTTTATGGAATTAAAACAGGAAGAAGGTTATAGATTCAACTTCATTTTTACCTCTCCCTCCCTCCTCTGCTTTCATTCAAATGAAAAAGACAAAGACATGGAAACTGAACTGCTAGATAAAATGTGAATAATACTACAGCTTAAACCCACGCTATACTCACGCTCTCTTACTTAGAAAGATTGTTGAACAATGTTTGCTTTTCACAAATCAAAATAATCCACTGCTGCTTTATCAATTTTGAGTTTCTACCTTTGTGTTAACTACCTTATACAAAGGTAATGTCAGTTTGGCTGCAGCATACTACTTCCAGTATCTGCCGTCTTAGGTACACATTCAGTGCAGTAGCACAAACAGTGGTCACATTAAAAAAAGAAAAAGAGAGAGAGAGAGAGAGACAGACACACCCCCAAAAAACCCCAAAAATCAGTTTTCAAAAGGCATAGTAATACAACAGCTGAAAATCCAGAAAAATAAAAGTCCTCTCTATAAATAAAAAAATTAAAAATCTATGAATATAAACGCTAAAATGAATTTGGATACATTAGAAAATGAATGTAAGAACCTCCGTTCTGAAGGTTAAACAGGGGAGAAAAGGAGAGAAAAGAAAGAAACACAAGGAGGAATTGCGACTGCCCTTTTACAAGGAGGAAGCCTATCAGCCACTATTTGATAAACAGCAGTAGGTTGTGAAGTAGTAGGATTGTCTAAAACTATAACTACAAATGACTTACAGTTTAATTTTAGGGCACCCTAAGGGAAAACAGAAACAGTAAAACTAAAACAGAATATAGGTCATGCTGTTCCCATTCAATGTAAAACAGCATATTCATTCTACTGAATCCACCATTTGTTTTTGCTTTAAACATCATATATATACATCATATACACACATACACACCCCCAGTGTAACTGTATCTATATCTATACTTAAATCTATTTTCAAGACTTACAGTTTTAGAAAGTCTATGCCTCTATTACACCTTCTGCCAGTTTGGCAAATAATTCTGTACAATTCTCAATCAAGTCCAAAAAAAGCATTACAACACAATATATTGTTCTGCACCTTCCCCTCCCCCCTCCATCCTAGAATTCTTAAAATATTTGAAAATGTACCTTTTAGGTTAAAAACATCTGTACTATAAATTAAACTGCAGCTAACATTCTGACCCACAGACAAAACTGGAAAGGTTAGCAATTCTGTGTCACAGAATTAATTAGATCCCCGTATTCCCTGTCATAAGCAAGGCTTGTAAAAGCTCAATTTTTTTGTGCTAACATCATTGTACTATTAAAACACACTTCAGAGATCTAAACAGGCAACCTTTTTTCCAATTACAGTCCATGTAAAAAAATAAACACTGTGTAAGCAGATGCATGTTCAGGAAGTTGCTCTGTAAGACACATGCATTTAAACAGTAAAAGGAATCCTAACTCATATATCTCCGGTATCAAGTGTATTTCATATTCTGCTCATTCTATAAACTTTCCTGAGAATGGAATACAGTCTTTCAGGTACATCTGCATCTTCTGATATACCCAAAAAACACAGATTTGTGTGCTAATTCTAAGAAAATAATATTTTAATAAAAATCATATGCTATTGAGTATAAGTAGTAGTACTGCCTGCCCTGCTTTAAAAAGCATCTTATAAACTTTGCCAAGTAATAAAAATATTTATGTTTGACAGAAACTTTAGCTTTAAAATTCAAACAATAAGTTTTAAGGTCCTAAAAGCAAGCTTTCAAAGAGGAAAGTTTTCTTGCTATTGTTGATTCACGCAAGCAAAACAAAATGCTTTTTTAAATATGTCACCCTTTGCAGAACTGTATATATTCAACATTCACAATCAATTATTTAAAATCAAATGCCAAATAAAATTACTTCCACACAGTCTTCTTGTTTCTACAACAGCCATCTTTTGCTCAGGAAAGCCATTTTCAACTAAGCATGCTATACTGTCTCATTTAGCATCATTAAGCAGCTTAATGAACTGAGAACCAAATTCAAATTATTGAGAAGCATGCTGTATTCTTCTGCAGAATGCAGCTACTGCAAGACAAATGATAAAAAGGGAGCATTTCCAAGTGAACACTTTCCTTACTATGACTATCTAGACTGCTACAAAACCAGAACTGTTTAATAACTCAAATGTAAAAGAGTGTTTTCTTACCTGAACAGCACTATTAAGAAAGCAGCTGTTTTGTCCTGGTTCATTTAGTAAGCCTTTTGTGGGGGCCAGGGACAATATACTTCCAGGCTGATAAACTTTTCCAAGGTTACCTCCAGGTTTTCTTAAGAATTTCACCCATGCCATTATTTTTTAGATTATTATAATTGCACTATTTACACTTAAATATTTAAGGATATGATGGGTGCAAGGCAAAGGAGGAGGTCCTAAGAGAATTGCTCTGAAGTCATGGCATTCCATTCAACTCTGTCACAGTAACCATTTCAGGGGTTTACGTCAATATTCCACGGGCAGCTGATGGCCATCTATCAGAAAGAGCTTGTCAATTAAAATAAAGTCACCAAAGTTTTTAACTCTGGGACTAAAAACAGGGGAAAAAAACAAAAAAAAAAAAAGGTGTCCAACTAAGCTTAAAATATCTTAAGAGCTAAAGTTATTAGAATAAAAGCTCTTTTTAAGAAAGGTCTACAGTAACTGTCTTCTCTTTCGACATATATTAGTAAGGTATTACTACAAATCATGGGCTGTATTATGTCACGAGTTCAGATATATCACAAAAACAGAAAAATCTTGACAGGCATTATAATCCTGTTCTCTCATCTCCTTCTGTCTTCTTTTTCCTTTTAACTATGGCCCATGAAACATACTCCAGTTTAGAAGACTCCATGTTTTATTTCATTCTTTTCCAGTGAATCTATAATAGGGGAAAAAAAAAACAGAAAATATAAGTATAGCATTTTCCAAAATGTTAAAGACCTTCTAAATCAGAGAACATGTTAAAAAAAAAAAAAAAAAAAGCAATAAGCAAGGAAGAGGAGAAGTAACAATTTCCACTTAAAAGCTGTTCTTAAGGCAGAAAAAAATTGATTATTTTATCTGTCATAATCAAGTATAATTATATTCCAACTTATTATACATCTACAGAAGTCCACAACTTACTTTAAAGGTTAAATTATGCTAAAAATATGCAACACCTTGGAAAAAGACCACAGATGTGGTCTTTTTACAGACGTGTTATTTTAACTTCACATCTCAAAATCTTATTAAAAAAAAGTACCAATAAATTAACACTTAAAAACTTAAGGTGGTTTTGATTTCAGTCCCAAGAAATCATATGAACTGATACATATTTCCAGGTTTTAAAATTAAGACACTAGGATTGGATTCTCAGTTAGTACTGAGTTCTCAAAACTCATCATTACTACCTAGTAAACACTATATATATATATATGTATATATGTATGTATATATATATATATATATATATATATATATATACACACACCTCATTAATCTTGTTGTATTATTAAAGCATTGGGAAAAAAACACAGCTAATAACAGAGCAAGAACATTCTGATAGCTATACTAATTCACCGACTGTCTCAATAACTGATTCTGAGACATTCAAATTCCAATGAAAGTCGTTGCTTAAGGTACATATTTAAGGTTAAATGATTCATCACCCAGAACACCATTACAGGCACCCATAGTGCCCATACTATGATCTCAGAATGGTGGATTATTCAGTCACTTCAGCATTATCACATCATCCTCGTAAACATTTAAAATGATAGCACAAAACAGAATAAACTTAAATAAACCGATGTAATTAAGGTTGCATATCTGAGGAAGGGGAAAAAAAGTGGGCCTCTCACGTTACAACCAAGATATTGCCTTAGAATTTAGGAGCATATGAGATACTAAAGATATATTAATATACTGCAAAATTTGCAGTCTTTTCACTACAATTTCTTCCGCTGTGCATGCCTGTTGAGATTGGCAATCAGCATTAAAAAACAATTATCTTTTGCAGTTGGAATGCTATATAAATCGGAAGGTAACTTTGCCCAGCTCAGAACACTCAACGACACATTCACGTCAAACAATTCAACAGCTCTCAAATATTGTACTGGGACATCACAGAATCAAAATATATGGCTTTCAAAACTATCTGCAAGAAGTCTTGCACCACTAAAACCATCCTTTTTAATTAAAAGAAACATTGATACTTACTTGGTTAGGTTCCAGTTAATTCATTTTTCTTAATACAAAAGTCTCTTTTGCCCAGTGCATAACCAGTTTTGTTTTTTACTGATGTTACTGTATCTCACCCGTAAGTAATTTGATTTAATAATACCGGAAATAGTAAGTGCAATTTGTGTCAGCACTGAGCAAAGAGTCTAAAATTTGACTGAAAACTGACCCTGACAGTCTCAATAACCAAATATCATCTGATAATTTCATTTTATGTTCACATCAATAAACCCTGGAGGGAGGAAGATGCAGTGGGTAATTGTAAAGGCATATTAATTTTGGGCCTTAGAACCTTGAATTAATTAAAAATAAGTATAAGTTTTAAATTGTATTTCTACAGAAGAGACAAAGTTAGTGCTCCACAGCATAAAAGCTATTCTTTTACAAAGGAGCAAACTCTAAGAAAACGAGGACAGAGGTGAAGGTAATAGTAAACAAAGATTAACACAGAAATGATTCTCTGAAGTTGGCATGCAGAGGTGATAACACATATTCACAAAGAAACCAATGATAAAAACATATCTTTTAAGGAATGTTTTCATAACAAAGTTTCATTACAGTATACAAATTGAAAATAGCGACACACTACAGTAAACACAGATAAAGGGGAACTCAGGAAAAAAAAATCTGATATCACACACACACAAAAATATATACACACACATACAGGGAGCTAGTATCAAAAAAGTCTAGTAATGTGAAGTATCATTTGGACCAAAGTGTCCTGCTATCACAAGGAACCATAATGTGCAATCCCATTTCCCCCCTCCACCCTAAAAAAAAATTATAACTGTGTATAATTATTAAAAAATACCATCAGAAGGATATTACACATTCAACTCTTGACTGTTACACACTTTCTCCTGATTTCTGAGTCTAATACTTCTATACCCATACTGGAAACAACCCCCAACCCACACACACACACCCCTAATACATCTTTGTCACAAAAAGAGCTTGCTCCTTGATGTACCAGACAAGCCTCCTGAACACCTATTTTCCTAGCAATACTGTGTTCTTAATTCCACTTTATATAATTCTCCTGTTCCTCTGTATGGCTTTCTCCACCCTCCTGCTGCTGCCCCAGGGAGTAAAAGAAATGAATTTAGGATGAGCAATTATGGTAATCTACAATATCAAACTGTGTGCGGTGAAGGGGAGGAGGGAAAAAAAAGACAAAAGAAAAAGATTTGGCGTTGTAAACAGTACTTACAGCCTGCGTTGCTACCTTTGAATAGAGTGATGCAGTGGGCTCAACGCAATTCTGATCCAGAAACAGGAGGCTTACTATCAAAGTCTCCAAACCTAAATTCCCTACTTAATACACTACTATGCCTCACGTCTCCAAGAACTGCTCAGAACCGTGGTACTCCTCCAGCCCGGAAGATTCAGCTAGACTGCCCTCTACTGTCTGCATTTACACGTAAAAATCACTCAGCCTACAGCAGCCAAAACAGGGGAAGGAAATAGATGGAAAGTAATGTAAATTGTATGTCAATGTTAAAAAGCAGAAGTTATTGGCAAAACAATTCTGCTCTCTAAATCTGATCTGAGACTAGATCATATATATTCAACTATAAATGCATTGAGGATGCAATGAGGAGGGGTCTGTGAGGTTGGACGATAGCCGTTTACCTGAAGGAAACCAAAGACAGACAAGAATAACAGCATTTTCAGCCAAAAAACAAGTTAAATGCTTGCTCCATAAGTTAGTTATTTTCTCATCCTTAGAAAAATAAAATAATAAACACAAAGTGGTGCTAACCTTGGGAAATGATTTTTTTAAGCAAAAGGGATATACTCTTACAAATACACCCATGAGAAAGACCAGTAAGACCAACAGATAAAAAACAAAACAAAAATATTTAGAAAATTGTCAACTCTGTGAAATTCAGTCTCGGGACTTGCTTATACTCAGTGTTAAAGGTAAAAACGTCTCCATCAGTTTTTGTGTTTCCTTCTCATCATACTTTCAAGCACAATTTTCCCATGTTTCTGAGCAACAGATTTATGCATGGATATGTAAGAAAAAGAAAACTCTGAATTAACCTAGTCTGTATTTTAACTGTTAAGAAATACCCATATTGTTTGGAAAAGGAGTTCTTTCAGAACTGTTTAAGACAAAGCAGTATTCATTTACTAAAAACTTCTGGAAAGTAAATTCACCTTGTATGTCATGAGCGCCCTATAAACAAAAATACTATGCACTAAGCACTTAGTTGTCGGACTGGGTTTAAGAAAAATTATGATTCACCACAAGACTTTCTTAGAACACGGTTCTCTGTTAGCCCTATGCTAACGTCATATCACATTAAAATGTTGGCTGTTTAATTTCACATTCAAAGTTGTGAATACAAACAAAATATTTTAACTACCACACCAGGTAAGTGCACACAAACTTATTCTAATAAATAGCAGAACACATTCTTTGCAGTTTTGTTATGCGGGTCAGATACCGATTTTCCAAAGCACTCTGATACAGCATTCATAAGGTTACTATTAACTACCCACAACATCAGGACCCATTTTCCTGAAAAATGCAAATACAACCCATGGGCTGGAAAAATCAGAAGTGACTATTTAATTATCTTCCCATAACCTTCTCAAATTACTCTTTCAAAAATAAGCAAGTCAACCCATGCATTCTTTAAACTGCACATGTCAAACTAAAGAAATAATTTAAAAAGCGATTTAAATGCTAATCAAATACTAAAAAAAAAAAAAGAGCCTCTCAGATAGCTATTACATTTTAAGGGCCTCTCTATAATTCTACTACTCAACGAGAACTTTGCACCGAATTGGCACTGTAGTCGCTTTGAATATGTCCACCAATCACAGAGTATGTGAACGCTTCACACCAGCTTTTTATTCACCAAAACACTGGCACCCTCAACCCAAGGAACAGAAAGTAGCTGAGAAATAATGTTTTCCTGACACTCCCACAGTTCTCTGGCCAACGCAACCAATCAGTCCTAGTCTGCAGTAGCTGAAGTTCTATTACCCTGTCCTTCTGCACTAATACTCTGTATCAAATACCATGCTAGATAGTTTCTTATTCACTATTAAGATGGGCATTGTTGAAGACTCTTCTAACAGTTGCCATGAGCAACATTATCAACATCTGCCATGCATTTGTTGTCATAGTCTCTCTGAAGGGTGGAAAAAAATTATAGTAGTATTCTGTTTTAAAATTTGATTCATACAAGCATGTCTAAGTTTGTCAAAACACGTCAAGATCAAAGAAAACTACTGTAGACTTAGAACAGAAGCTGGTAAGGATGTATGCTTTTTAGTCACAGGGAATTTCACTGCATTTGGATCATCTCCCAAGAGCATTATTTTTCTGCAGACAATATTACTCCATTGTTCCATGAACCAGAGAAGTGATGCCACAGATCAGCTCCAGTCCCTCTCACCTCCCATGAGGTTTGGTTAAGCTTCTAAATGACTGGCACCCAAAACACTGGCTCCCTTAATCTAAATTCAATATTCTACAGGAATGTAATTAGGAGGAGTTGAAGATAACTCTTAAATGTCTGCAGTAAGCCAGAGTTGCTAAGAGCAGCGTAGCATTTATCAGCCACTGGGGTTTACCAGTTCTTTGTAAATCTGGGCTTGACAAAGGCGCAGGTGATTGAGGATAGATCATAACTCACGTGAATGATACAGAGTCTTCAAGAGGTACAATCTTTCAGCCAACAAGATATTCTGCACAGCATTACTGACATGTTACATAAGATTTTTAGCATCTGGGAATTAAAGAAGTATTCCTGCCTTTCAAACCAGAAGGGTCAATTTTGGATGACTGCTGTCATCCAAAAAGACACTAAACAAAGAGTTGTGAACTTTCAAACCAACTTACACTTATTTATCAGCCTAAGTTCTATCTTGCTTAGCTTCAGTAACTGTTCTTGAGTCCTTATCGATCTCGTCAGGCACCAGGCTATCCTTAGTGGTGCAGCCATACAGAACAAAATATAATCCTGTCACAAATTTCTGGCACTTGCCTTTATAGCATCCAGAACAAAGGCACTAATCTACATAAATGCAGGTTATCACCTGTTTTGTGATACAGGTGATACAGCTGTCCAAGAACTGCAGCTTGGACAATCCTTTCTGTATAAGAAACAGTATTACTAAATTAATGCAGAAATTGGCGCACTTGCTATTTCAGCTCAACCACTTTCCACATGTACATTTTGGTTTAGGCACCTTTTGTATAAGTTTAGCTAAGCTGATGAGAAAAACAAGCGGTTCTGTGAATACTGGAACTAGCAGTGCCTGGCTCCCTAAAGATTTATGCCTTATGGCTGACTGAGTTCTCTTTCTAGCTGAGGTACGCATCAACTCTGCTCCTTTTGTCTTCTTACAAGGTCGCCCTCTTCTATCCAGTGGCCTATTTTCATGCAATTTGTAAGTGCACAATGATCTTCAAGGTTTTTATCCCTTCTGTCAAATCGGTGGGAAACCTGCCAATGGGTTCAAAAGTTGCGGACTACGTGTATCTGAAATTTGACTGAAGAATCATTATTTGCTTCTTCTCAGCCTCACTTTCCAACTAAGCTCACTGTGCTGCATAGATGAGTAAAGGCAAGCCTTTCTGGTGCCCAAAGCCAAGCTTACTTTTAAGCAACCCAGCTTTCAGCTTCTGCTGGCAGCTCTACCTCTGTTGCTGAGCTTGGCAGCCTACCCAATGGTCTGAGAACTCAGGTAAATCAGTTTCTAAACGGATGTATTGTTTTATGGTTTAACTTAGGAATTTAGATGCAAGACAACAAAGAATAGGAAGGAAGAGTGACTAAATTCATTGAAACGCAATAAACTTATGGTGGACAATCACTAGAGTTTTCTGCAATGAACTAACATTATTAGGACGGTTTCCTCCTCACCAAAAAGAAACTCATCAAAAATCCAGCACTTACAACTGTGAGAACGTGAGTGTCCCCTGCAGCACTTAAGCTGTCATTTACAATTGCCGGATTTTGTCAGCAGAACAAAAATCTTCGTCTGTATCGTGACAATGCTAGAGGACCCAAACTGTTTTTCCCCTGCATTTGAAAAATCCGTGATGCTGCTTCTTAGAAATGTAGAAAATTACTGAAATTCGAAATGAGTGAACTCCTACATCCATCTAAAATGGACTAGCCCATAATTTTTTGGTCACTGCACAAATCCTGTTCCCTTCCACCTTTATTGTTGTGTGAAACACAACATTGGCCGCAAGATACAGCTAACGCTTTCAGTACAGTCACTAAAATGTCAGTCTTACTTTGTCTTTCAAAAGAATACTATTCACTTTAAAAACTCTTGAAGAGATTTGTTTATAAGAATGCAAGTCCTCACCATCTGAAACACCAAATAGAGGAAAAATACCTTATGCATGCTTAAGCATGTACTTGTAACACATATAACATGCAACAAGAACAGCACTGTAAGTAAGACCAAAAATCATCTCTCCAACAGTGACAATTAGCCTTGCTCACATGGGCCATCTGAAGCATACAACCAGTGATACTACTCTGACACATTCTGTCTGCCTTGCATCAGTGACTCAAGAAGCTCTCGACAGACAAAAGCAGTATTCAATGGCCATTTCTTTCTAAGAATTCTTCACATCTATGGAGATTTTAAAACCAATCTTTTGCTGTATTGAAGATCTCTGTTGTCTCTTCTCCAGCCCTAATCCATTTAACTGTCCCTCATAAGCCAAATCATGGTTCCTGTCGTAGTTTTCCAATATCCTTTCAAGATGGGACAACCAGAAGCGCAGACACTATCCCAGATGGCTTCTACAGAAGTACACAATTCTCTCTTCAAGCTATTCAAATGAAAAATTTCCTGTTTGCTTCAAAAACAAAACAGCAGGTTCACAGTTCAGCATCTAATCCCCTGCACTGTTAAAACTGGGAGTCAACTTTTGAAAGAGCCACAAGGGGAACTCTGAGCAAAGATCTTAAAGAACACAAATTCCCAACCAATGACATGGGCCAACATTTATGGTGAGTCACAATGCACAGAAAGGCTTTGACTAATAACTTCTGCTGAAGAGGGAAGATAGAAGCAGCAACAAAGGAAAATCAGCTACAAGGCTCAGCTGCAAAAAGTTTGGGATCCCAATGCCCTAAAGCAGCAAGTAACCTTTGAGTTTCCTCATATGAGCATTTCTTTCCACTGAATTCAAATATCACTATACTTTTAGTACAAGACCTGTCAAGAAGATCGCAAAACAATCTAAATGCGATGAACTCTCAAGATTACTATTCCTGACCTTCCTCTCTGCCAGCTCACAAATACTGTAAGGCATTTTATCAAACAAAGCCACAGACAAAAAAAATTTTTATTCTCCGTCTTCCTATTCCTTCATGAAGTGTTTTGTGCAAAGATTACCCCGTACTTTCTGTCATCTCAAAAAAGGTATCTTACATGTTTACAATGATAATTTACATACTTACCTTTTTACCCCAGATGAACTGCCTGCCCAAACTGTACCCTTGCCTTTCAGATTTCTCTGTAGATGCTCAATCATTAGCAAAAGTGCAAAGTTTTGTTCCTTCCCAACAACTGTTTTGATTTCAGTCATCATGGAAAAACTAGATATCGGAGTGAAAAGGAACGGTGGTATGAGCATCATCTTTCACCCCACCCCTATCTTATGGACCTGCTGGAAAAAGGAACTGTCTAAATCTTTACATGTCTTGCATTTCTTTACATGCATTGTATGCACAAATCTGTACAAACCTACCTACAATAACCTTTCTTCTCAGTCAGCACATCTAGAAACTCTGATCCAGACCCTCATCATATTACATCCTCAATACAACATAGCTTATCCTCATCCTGACAAACTCCAACTTGTTTCCACTTAAACCCACTCAGAGTTTTTTTCCAAAAAAAATCACCATCTTGGTTTATTTCCCATCCCTATGTCCCTTAAGTGATAGAATTGTTCTACTGGGTCAAGAAACATTTACTGAGGAAAAATGACAGAGAGCATTGCTACACAGATCTCGGAAAGCCACATAACTGAAACACATGACAGTGCTAATATTGACCCTGAAGTCTCCTGGGTCTCATACCCAAACAGATCGGTCGGTACATCATGCACACTGTACGACTGAAAAAGTTTCTACACTATCAATTTTTGGTATGAAAATTAAGTACATATTTTAGATGTTTTTACTGTCAGCCTCCCCCTAGTCCAGGATAATAACTGTTTGCACAAGTAATTTGATAGTAAAACACAACAAATACAGCTTATGTTGCAACAACTTGTTAGGGGTTGTTAGCATTGCTTATGAGTTAATTAGGCTAATTTATATTCAGATTATAACATGAGTTCTCACAATTTTAATACCTAAAATCATCCTTTTATTCAAAGGGAAGAGGACAGTAAAATAACGATACGAGTCAAGGCAATCTCCATATGTGTTCAGAGGGGGGGAAGAGGACAGCACATCACCAGTTAGCTAAACTACTATTCACATAATTAGTTCTTTTGCTCTTAAAAATAATCCTAGCAACGTTAAAGTTAAGGAAGAGGGGAAATTTCGTGCGTAGAAAATACAGCATTAAGTAAATATACTTTACCATCTCATTTGAGGAAGGGAAAAAAAAACTCGTAGAGAGAACAAGATATATTACTTCTGAAAATACCGTTTTAAAGTACTTGCACTGAGAAATCAGAGTAAGGGATAAACTTAAACTTGGATCATATACTGAAGGTACAGTTTGCACACATCTACTTCCAAGCCTCTAAAACTTGACTTGTACAAACGCAGCAAATAACACCGCCGCCAAATACAGTAAACCGATTAAATTTCACACAGCTCTACGCTACTACCTGCGCCGGCATTTCCTGCTCCAAAGCGTCTTTGAAAAAAACGCTCCATAAAAAAAAAAAAACCCAAAAAACTCGCTAATGGGCATGTGACTACCGCGTTAAGTATTAACTTTACACTCTGCTTCCCAGGAGCCCAGCACACCAGCTTGCACCGCCTCGGCACGAAAGCCGTGCGCATTCACAGGCAGGGCAGCCCAGTCCAGCCCAGCCCAGCCCCTCCGCTCCCGCCGACAACGCCACCACCAGCAGCTCCCTCCGCGACGATCCCGGCGCCGCCGCGCCGGCGGCGGGAGGGATCTCAACGGCCGCCGCCGCCGCGGGGGCAGCGCCGCGCCGACACGGGCGGTTACGCCCTAACGGCCGAGCGCGCGAGGCGGCGGCCGCTCACCCCCCCCCCGCCCCACGCCGCCACCGCGGCGCGTGGGACGGCGGCCCCCTCCCGCCAGCCCCGACGCAGGCAGCAGCAGGTGACCGGCTCCCCGGGGTCCCGTCCCCGCCGGCGGCTGCCGCAGGGGCCGCCTCTGCCCCCCATCCCGTCCCGTCGGGGAGACGACGACGACGACCACCGCCGCCCGGCTCGGCCCGGCCCCGCACCGCCCCCAGCCTCACCTCCCGTCCCGAGCGGTTCCCGCACGCAGCTCCTTTCTCGCCCCCTCCCGGCGGCGACTCCGGGCGCGGCCCCGCCCTCGCAGCAACTTTTGCCTCTCCTCCTCCTCCTCCTCCTCCTCCCCCCTCCTCCTCCCTCCCCCGCCCTCCCCCGCCCGCGTCTCGCGCTCCGGGGCGGGCGCGTGCGTTTGCGCGCGCACCGGCTAGGCGCCTCGGGTTGGGGCACGGGGGCCGCCTGCCGCGCGCGCGCGCGCGCGCTTGCCAAGCCTCCTCTCCGCCGGGCCGGTCAGCGGCGCGCCTGCGCACAGCGACGGCGGCGTGGGCGAGGACAGGAGGCGCCGGGAACGCGCTTCTCCCCCCTTCAGGAACCCGGATCTGCCGAGCGCCCGCGGCGCTTTGCAGCCGGGAAAGGATGGCGGGGGGGGAAGCCGCAGAGCTATGGGAAGGGCCGGGCGGTGACTGCCGGGGAGACCGAGCCAATCGCGGCGCCACCGCCCGCTGTAGCCGGAGAAAGCCCGGTACCTGGGCGTGGCGGCCGCAGCCGCTGTGCCCCTGGCGCTGCGCATGCGCGGGAGGCACGCGCCCGCGCCGCCGTGGCTGCTCCCCTCGCCCCCGCGCCTCGTCGGCGCGGCGCTTCGCGCTCGGTGTTCGTCCCCGCGACCCACGTGGGGGCCCTGCGGCACCGTCCGCGCGGACGTCCCAGGGGGCGGTGCCGCGCGCTCCCTCCCTCCCTCTTTCCCTGCCGCCTCCACACCTCGCCCCAGATTACGAGGCTGGAGGGCGCGCGCATGCGCCGTGCCCCGCGGCACGCGGGCGCTCGGCGCGGGCAGCTGCCGGCGCGCCCGCCGGCGCGAGGCTGGCCGTTGGGGCGGGGTCAACGGCCCGCGCTCGGCAGGCCCGAGAGCGTTAGCGCGCGTCCCTCGTGAGCCAATGGCCGCTGCCTCCTGTCAGGGGGAGGTGGGTCGGGCCCGCAGCGCCCCGTCAGAGGGCAGGGCGAGGGCAGCCGTGGCAAGGTGAGGGGCTGCTGCGTGCCCCCCCCCCCCTTAACGCTAATTTTCAGCACGTTGCCTAGGGATTGGGGGCACGGCTATCTGAAGTGGATATCCTGAGTGCCTGCACCCCAGGTAGCTGTTTGGAAGTAGATGACGAAGTCGTCCGGTTGTAGCCCAGGAGACCTCTGTTGGGGCTATTCCAAGCCACTGGGTTTCTGAGGTAATAACTTGTTAAAATGAACGGGCAGCAGTTGTTTTTCCAGCAATTGTTTTCCAGTGCTCATTTCAGGATATCTGTATGCACACATTGGCTCTACTTAAGATGCCCGTGAAATAGCAAAGGCATGCAGGTGCCATTGGAACGAGGGCAGCTTTTACACTAAACCAGAAACAAACGTACATATATTCCAAAATTGCATCACATTGAGTGACATACTGTCCAGCAAGATCCTATTTTATGTAAGCTGAAGAGCTGTCCTAGGGTCCTTGCCCTGTAGTCTTGTTCCATGTGATTTTTATCTGCTGTGTTATTTTGTGGACGGAGGGGTGTTTCCTTTTGTCATTTCCAAAAAGAGTTTTATGTTGATGTAGTCTCATATTTCTAGTTTCTCAAGTGCCTTTGATATTTCTCTTTCTTTATCGTCTTCTTCCTGGATAAGCCTGTAGATTTCATTAACGCATTTCACTTCTGCGTTGGTAAGGATAGTTTAAATACTACCACACTCAACATCAGTCCTTAGCATATGTATCTGAACACAACTTTTTACGTTATCTTTCTTCTAATAGCCATTTTTGTAGTGGAGAAGTACTTGTGCATCTGAAAGCTTCTTCACTTTCAAATAGCAAGGAAAAAAATCCTTTCCTTGTAACCCTCACTTCCCTTATCTCCTTTAGATCATCAAGATGGCACTGACATTTCGTGCTAGAAAATGCTGTGTGGAAAACAAGGCACTACAGCAAGTAAGTTCACTGCTTTTTTTATGCATTTTCATCATTCAATGCATTTTGATCAGATTCTTTTTGGTAATATTTTTTCCATTATATTGCTAGTATAAGAAGCCTGCTAGCAAAGGCAGTTTTCTCTATTTCACACTTCAACATTTTTGAACAAGTAGACAACTTCTTACTTCAAGAAACCCCAAAATATCTTGGAGAAAATTTTAATTACATTTTTCAGGCTTTGACTGTATATAGATCTGGGCACACTTACAGTGGTTCAGATAGTCATATCAAGTATTGTAACATACCAACTTGTTAATTAAAGATTTCTGTAAACTTCCTTTTTTGTTTTCTTGAGACTTTCAGGTATTATGGCCAGTAATTGTCACAAGTATTCATTTTTTACTTTTTAACCAATGCCATACTTGTTATTCTTCTAATTTGTCAAATATTTTACCAAATGTTGTGACTTCTGAAGGGAATTGAATGTCTAATTCTCATACGGTCCTAAGATTCATACAATACTTTGGCACAATGAGCATATTCTTATACTATTTGTATAGTTCTTTCTCAGCTGTTAATTGATAGTTATTTTAATTTCTCTTCTTGTTTTCCCCTTACTTTTAAGTAAAGACTTACTTTTTTAAAGTAAAAAATCAAGGTGTTAACATTACTGTTAAAAGGTCTTAATTTTCATGGTGGTGCATGTTTTTTGTTGTATATTTATTAAAAACATTCTGCTTACCTTTTGGTTAGTTTAGTTCCCGATCCCTACATTACTTCTTTAAAATGCCAGGCAGGTACAGGCATCTGTGAATCTTGGAGCAGGATTATGACCTCATTCTGATTATGACCTCATTTTGATATTTTTGCTCATCTTCTCCATGTACTCTGCTTTCTTATTTGTCTCTGCTCTTTCTTCGGTGCAGATTTGTTATCACTGCTAATCTTTTAGAGGTCCCTTAGGACTCACACCAGTTTCTTCTGTTCTTCTTTCTCAGAGGAAACGTAGTCTGTGGGCTTTAGTTATGGTATATTTTAAGATTCTCGACCGAAGAGTCTTAATAGAGTCTTCCACACAGTTTGTACAGAGAATGACACAGGTGTGGCACAGGAAGCCTTAAATGAGCTAAAAGAAGAATTTTAAAATTAGAATAAGTGGTGCAAACTCAAAACAATGTTAGAAGGGTAAATGATTTCCTGTTGTAGTTATTGTCAGTACAGGTTCTGTGCTGTGCATGATGCAGGGACTGTTTACATGTTTTTAGTAGTGGTGTATGTGTGAAGTTTGGTAGTCTTAATAACACAGAAGATCAGCTAACCTAGAGAGCGGACATTGAGAAGGTGTTAAACTTGGGGGAAGGGGGTCCAGAGAAAAGTAAAATAGAGAGTTAGACCCATTAATCCAACCACTCAATTTGGCTCCAGGCTAAGAGGCCAATATTAACATTTTCAGAAGGATGAAAGATGTGAGAGTGGTTCGGGTCGGGGTGGAGGAGGGGGCAAATAAAACACAACTGAAAGGAGTGGGAGGAGAACTGTATCCTTCAGTATATCCAAGGGGTTGGGTTTTTTGCATGTGTCAAATCCAAGGCAAAATGTATTTATGGAAAGTTATATGCTAAAAGAAAAATGTTTACGCAACAAAATTAGGAGATGCCCAAAGGTTGAAAAGTAATTGCATTAAATAATCTTTCTTAAAGCTGCAAACATCATGCTTTATTGCTGAGTGAGCTGGAAATCTGTGTTTCACAGCTGCAAGCAAAATGCTGTATTTTTGTCTTAGAACTTTTCTGTTCCAGTGTTGTCCACACAGTTCTGCAACTGGCTGATCTTTAATTAAATACTGATTCGTTACTCAGAAATAATATTTTGTAGCGTGTATTTTATATACACTGTCTCCAAGAACGTTTCTGTACCTGTAGCTATCCTGGAACACCTCTTTGATGCTCCTTAACACTTGGAGTATCTTCATAGTGATCTTTTCGCACGGTTACTATTCTCTTTGGGTTCAAACGATTCATAAAGAAATTATATGTACCGCAAACCTTCTCAGAATAGGAGAAAATTAAATCTTGAAGTAAAAAAACGAGCCAAGTAATATTTTATTGAGTAGCTAATTAATTTTGACCTTGTTACACATTTTCTTTTGCGCTTTTTCCTGCTTATGAGGTAATAATCACATAAAATCGACTTTGTATGAACAGGAACTGCCTCTGTACTCACTGGGGGCTTTTGGAAAAAAAATACATTAGCCAATAATCTCCATGCATGGAGTCTGAGGCAGAAAATTCCACAAGCTAATTCAGAATTCAAGGTGTGGCTTATTAGTTAAATCTATTTTCAGAATGTTTTTGTTGAATGTAATTCAGTATTGCACGTTATAATACCTGACATGGTCTAGTCCATTTTTGCCAGCCTATCTTTAAAAGAATTTTATGTCATTGGTCAACATTTATCTTTGACATGAAGATATTGGTTCAACATTCCCTCTATAATTAAAAAGTATATTTAATTTAAGTGTCGGGGAACTGCCATTACATTTTTCTGAAGTAGTTACTGAGCCCTAAAAAGAGAGTTTGAGGCTGTGCCACTGGTGCTACTCAGAAGAAAAAAGAGGAAGAAAGTCATTCTTCTACAAGAACCAGCAATATGAAAGAGATTAGGAAACTGGGCACTATTTTGTTTGGACACAGTTTGATTGAATAAGATAAAGGTTGTTTAAGATGCTGCATTGCTAAACTACTTAAGAGTATGTGATTGTCCTTGTTCCCTGAGCCTTTAGGGTACTATCAAATCATATTTTTGGACCTTCCTGCCCTGAAAGAAAGGAGAAAACAACATACAAATCCAAGACTCTTCAATAGTCATTTGTCTTCAGCAGCAGTGGTTTTCACTGAGCACCAGTTAGGACAGTCCTCTTTATACTACTGCAAGAAGTAGCCAATAAGGAAGACAGAGTGGTACAAAGGAAGACCATAACGGAGTGAAAGAACCAGAGGAAAGATAAAATAAAATGGTATTTTTATTTACAACATAGGAATCACTTGTTACTAGGGAGGCTGAAATGAAGCCCTAGCAATATTTTAGTCCAAGATCCTTTCTCTTGTTTGTTTTTGCTCATCTGTCTTATCACAAAAGGTTTCAAAACAAAAGCAGAGCAAGTGAAGAATCTTTCCAGCTTTAAGCTAAGTAAGGACACATTCTTTCATGGATAACCTTACTTAGCTGTGTTCCACTCCTCCAGCTTCCTCTACCATGAGTAGAGCCCACAACTTTTTAAAAAAAAATACTCTAGCAAAATTTTCCTTTATATAGCCTCTAGCAAGCAGTCACAGGATGCTTAGTCATCTGATTGCTCTCTCGTTCCCACATCCTGTATAGAGCCTAACATTTATACACATGTTCATGTCCATTTTCTTCTTCAAAATAGGATAGTGGAGCATTTTTCTAAAGCCTCCTTCAGGCAGCCATGTGATGTGCAGTCAGCTAGTTTCTCACTCCTTTATGCATCCTATCTGGAGCTCTGCATTTAAAAGGTATTTTGCTCTTACTAGCCTTTCTGGCTATGCTTCTGCTTATAGATATGCTGCAGCTCTACTTTGAATGCTGGGGCTATGAGGAAGGGCTAAGCAAGAAAAGGAGATACCAAGAACAGAATAAGGAGGAATAGAATTCGGGAAGAGGGAGGATATAGAATAGCAATGACAAAAGTAAAGGTGCAAAGGGAGCATGACATAATGGAACAAGTGTTAATACGGACAGTAAGAAGAAGAGGAAGGAAAAAGAAAATTATGACATTGGAAGGCATGAATAAAAAAAAGACCAAAATTTAAACCTATCTGAAAGACAGTGTCTCTTGTTTCTTGTCTTAAAAGCTCTAAGTTAAGCCTCAGAAGCAGTGAGAGTGGTAAGATCAGTTGCTTTATTTTAGCTAGGTTAAAAAAACTGCACAAAACGTAGGAGACTGCAGGAGAGTTTAGGTAAAGGGGTGTGACAGTTTTCTAGGGGGTAGCCTGCTGAGCTACTTTCTCGTGAGCTAAGGCTCTAAACTTTCAAGCATTTCTGTAGAAGTTTCTTCTCCCTCTTCCTCATCTGAATACGCTGTAGACACACTTTCACAGAACATAAACAGCACTGTTTTTTAATTCTTCTTTCTTTGGGCACAGGAGCAAACACAAAATATTTCGCTCTTACTTATTCATCGTATGTTATCCTGACTATAAATTATTTCCTAGTGGTTTTTCTAGTGTTAAAACATTCAACAGGGTGCCAAAAGCAATTTCACTGAAGTCATCTAGAGTTTCACCCTGAGAGTAAAAAACACTGATTTTCTTTCTTGTCCAAACCTATTGATGATTATGGGCCTGCAAAAAGATCTGAGTGTGCACGCCTGTGTTTGTCGTTTGGGAACGAGGGAAAGGATGGGGGTTGCATAAATCTTGCAAGTGAATAATTTTCCTCCTGAATAATCCAGTTTCCAGTCCAATAATCTACTTCTCTGGAAGAACAATGCAACCAAAATCCTGTCCTATTTTAGGCTGTTCTGTTTTTAAAATTAGTTCTTAGAATCACAAAACAGCAAAAGTATGAGAACCTTCTGTACTTTTTTGAAATGCTGTCTTCATCTGGGCACTATACCTAACATAAAGTTTAGTGAAGATCTTTTTTTGTCTTGCATCAGTCTTGCACAATCCTTTCAGATTTGCAAGTCTGGTTTATTGCTTTCTCTTAGGATATAGGCCAATGAGAGTGGATGTCTGCAGCAGGAAAGGAAGAGAATGCGAGAGAGCACTGTTCCGTTAAAAAGCCCATTCCTCAGCTTTACTTAAACCATCTCTATGACTAAATTGAATTTTGTAGATGAAAACTAACATGAAGCAAAAACAAGACAAAACAATAGTATTCAGTTAATATAAAATTATGACTTACATAATGATTAAGATTACTTAATGTATACTCTGTCTCATTAAGAGTTGAAATAACATGCAATACCTCAGATAATGCAATATAAAAACATTAGGAAATGTTTTGAAAACTGAATTTGCTGTATCTTTGTCCTGTTTGAGAAACCTAACTTCATTTGATTTAATATGAGTTGAGTCCACACCTTAGTCTATATCGAGGCAAATTTTAACAGGATTCGTGTTATAGAACGGGCCAAAAAAAAAAAAAAAAAGGCAGGTGACTTGTTCAGTATTCTCAGAGCTCACTGCATCTCAGGACTTAGCTCATCCTTTTTCTTTTAATTTAAACTTTTGTGAAGTTTTCAGAAGTCTCAGGATATAGTCTGTTGTTCAACACCAAAATATTTAGCCATGCATCTATGCACAGAACAGGCTGATTTTCATTTGCAAATTGATAAGTTATTTTGCAGTTATAAATTGAATATATATTAATTAAGTTTTGTTTTGGTAAAATCTCAGACTAAAATTCTATATTTCAGAAAGCATGATAAGTTTGTAGATACTACTATGCTGGGACAGCCATACTTTTTTTTGTATTTCTAGAGCTAGCTAGTGCACATTTCTCTATACTCTGTTCTGTGTATATTATGGAGAAATCCATGGGAATCTTTTTTAAGTTGTCATACAGATTTAAACCTAGACCCATTCAGTGAGAACTTTCTGGAGCTTTTTTTTTTGTTTTTGTTTCATTCTTGGTCATAGATTCTGTTGTAAAAGCATGTCACTGCTCTTCGCTGGACAAAGAAAGGAGGAGGAATAACCACCAGCTCCCAGAGTTAAGAATAAAGATTTTCTTGGTGAAGCTCAATCCTGAAATGAATATTTTGACACCAGTAGTTTTCTGTAAGGATGATATAGAACATGGACTGTGAGGCAGAATGGCTCTTTATTTCAGACAGGCATTTTTTAGCTTCTGCTAGTAGAAAATTTTTTTAAAAACAAACTCTGGAGGGAAAAAAGTTAAAGATGTAGAAGTAAATAGGATAAAATACCTTTTTTCCAAAGGTAGGTTGCACCAGACTTAGCTTCTTCCTTTCTGTGATACAGTAACTGCTTTTCTAGACAAGTAAAATTATTAAAATGAAAGAGAGAGGAATTAGTAGATGAATGGTAAGTGTGTGAAGAAATGTCCGAAGGGGAAAGGTGGTAACGTGTTGTGCCAAATGGGGTGGAGGGGGGGAATTAGTGGAGCTCTTTCCAAAGATTGGTTTTGGAACTGTTATTTTTTAACAATGCCATTAGTAGTTTGGCACGAAAAGTAGAAATTGCTAATGAAATATGTTGATATCAGAAATTTGGGAAACATTCCCTGCACAGTGGATGTCCTACAGGAAAAACTGGATGACCTTGAGAAGTAGAGAAATAAAATGGAATGAAATATAATAACACAGAGTGCAAGGTCATGTAGGGACTAAGAGCAAAGACTTTCTGATATAAGCTCAGAGCTTGTCAGACGGAAGATGAGAGAATTGAAAGAACTAGATGTATAAGCCAGTGAAAGGCTGGCTGCGAGCCACCAATTTGATGCTGCAGTGGAAAAAATAAATACAGTCCTAAGTAAATTCAGCTTTGTATTTCTGTACAGATAAGGAAGTATTAATGCCACTATACTGGTGAAACTTTATCTCTCATATTGAGAACAGATCTGGGAATACACATTCAAGAAATTGGACTTAGAACAGTTGTAAAGAAAACCCGACTAAAGTAAAGAGGGGAACGGACAAGAGATTAAAAGAACTTACACTGTTTAGTTTGGCCAAGTGAAGCCTAGAAGGCTTTACTGTCTTTGAATATACTAGGTGAAGTAAACGTTGTGGAAGGAAAGAAGCTTTGTAGGTAAAAAGGAGACGTGGTACAGAATTAATGTGAGCTGTCGAAGCCTCTCAAATTTTATTAAGAGAATATATTACATGCTATGATCTAGAATGTGTGCGAGGGACTACATTTGATAAGATGGGCATTTGTTTTGTCCTGAGTTTCATTAAGCTGTAGTTAAAGCATGCTTGGCTCCAGCTCAAAACAGCCATCTAGTCTAAACGCAAAGTGCTTTCAGAAGTAGGAAGAATTGCTAGATTTCTACACTATGCTGCAAGAGAGAGTTATAAGCACTGATGCCCAAACAGTGTTTCTATTGGTGGCTTGTCTTCCCTCTTAGTAGAGCAAGACCACAGTGTTGGGGCAAATGTCTCATGCGTATGTGTTCGTGCCATGGAATTGTAGCGTTGCGGGTCTGCTTTACGGCTTCCTTCCCATTGTTTCTCGTTTCCCCGTTGTCAGTTCTCTGAAGCAGGCTTGCGTTACTGAAACGTATTTGTATCCCTGTAAAGCCCTACCAGAAAATAAATGCATTGCATTTTAGTTCAGTAATACTTGCTGTAACTGGTCAGCTTGCTCTTCTCCTGTCTAATTGAACAGCAGGTTCTCTTTTTTTTTTTTTTTTTTTTTTCCTTTCAGCAAATATTTAAAATGTTCTCATTAAGGACTTGAGGAATGACATATTTGTAGAATTTAGCTGCCACAATTGGCCAGTCTAGAGAGCCTGATGTGCCTTGAACGTTTGTTTATATTCATTTGTAGTTATCTCGCATAGTCATCTTTCAGTAATCCTGAGTGTAATGACTACAATAACTACTGTTTAAAGTTAATATTTTGCCTAGCCTGAGTAACTTGGCTCTACGGAGGAACTTTGAAATGGAAAAGGAAGTGAAATGATATTCTAGACTATTGTGTGGCTGCTGGCCTTTCCACTGTCGGAATTTCTCAGCCCGCTGCGCTGTATGCCACGTAAGATCTCCTTACTCCCTACACTGTCCCTTTAAATCCTTCTCCATTCCTTTCCCCACTCCTGCCTTAGAGGAACTGGATTTATTTTTGTGTAAAAGATGCCTGTCATCTTATGAGAAAGGGAGTAAGATTTGTAGCTTTTCTTCTTTTTTTTTTTTTCTTTCTTTTGAAGATGGCTATCCAAATGTCTGTCAAAACTCCACTGCAATCCAGTTCTAAGTTTCGCCTTCCTCACAGAGCAGCCTGAGGGCATTCTTGCATTAATGAGTACAGCCAGCTCTGAACTGACAAATTTCAGGCTGTTCTTTGTACAAACTCCATCAAATATTTTAATCTCCATTTTCTTTTGAAAGAATAATTGGCTCACAATAGTCAGGCTTAATTTTACTCTTACACAGTGATTTATAAATCCTGTGCCTTTTACAAGTATTGAACTTTGTTTCACAGTGTCTCTGTGAAGTAGGGAAGTATTGTAAATGCCGACCAGGTGTTTTGGATGAATAATCTGTTCACAGGAAATGCAGTTTCCATCTGGGGGAAAAAAAAAGTGTATTTGTGAATTTGTCCTTAATTTAGTTCATAGTTTTGGCTAAATATAACTGCAAGTAGGAAGTTATCTGGATGTTTTAAAACTCAAGTTACATCTTTCTGTTTAAAAACGTTCTAGATACTAATTTGTTCATACTTTTATCAGTTAAAATCTGTTCCCTGTAGAATGAAATCTTTTCTTTCAAGTCAAATGAAGGAGAATGTAGTTTTACGTGTAATCATTTTGGTTTTCATTGTGCAGAAAAAAATGGAATGTTATGTTTCTGTCCATCTAAACCTATTTTTTTAATTTCTTCTTTTACTACGGAAATGGGAGGAAAAAAGATTATTTATACAGCTTGCCTTGCATTAGTATTTCTATTTTGTTAATGGGCAAACTGTGGAACAAATTTTCTATCTCTCATCCAAAATCGGTCTGTGATGGAGCCAAGAATAAAGCCTGGGTTTTTTTAGACTTTTTTTTTTGCCTGATACTCTTCTTGTGTTTTAATCAGTGAAGTGAGACTTTCTTTTCACTTTTGTTCAATTAATTTTCCTTAGACTTTGTGCAGGAATCATAACTTACTAAAAATGCCTTTGATACACTGTGAGCTGATCCGTACTTAACCTGTATGGAATATGGTAAGTGTGGACACGAAGGGTGTGAGGTCTCGCTGCACACAGTCAGGAGTGTTGTCGAAGGCGTAAGTGAGGTCAGGTGCTTCTGTTCCCTGCGGTGCCCGTACTCTGCGTAGGGATGGTTAGATTAACCCTGGCCCTCCCTGGTTCTCATGTACGTTCTAAGTGCTCTCATTCACGTGTGGGACTTGGCTTTGCTCTAACTGGGCCCATAATGGACATATTGAAGTAAATTAGTAAGCATCTGTACTAACTGCTTTCTAGAATTCTCATTGTACGTTAACACAGGCTTTTCATACGACCACTAGACTGTATTTCATAGGACTGCCAGATTAGTCTACTGTTGATTTCTGACAGTGGCTGGTAGTAGACATACATATGGAAAGAAATTGGCTAAACATGGGATGATGTTTCTTCTCACACAACTTTCCAGTTTTCAGTAATAAGCAGTGTAGGAATGGCCTCAGGTGCAGGTCACAACTGAGCCATTCTTCATAATAGCCATAGTTAGCACTGTGGATTTGTTTAATCCTGTTTTGAATTTGTTAATACTTTTTAATCCAAAACATCTCATAGCACCAAGCTTTACAGTTAGGTGTTTCTTGAGAAAGTATTTCATTTGCTGATTTTAAAGCTAGTGCCTTATTATTTTATTTAGAGTCAGTTTGTTCCTGTGTTATTGTTCCCTCCTCATCTTCTGCATACCATTTATGGAGACCTCTGTCGTAACTGCCTTTAGTTGTGTTTAGATAGTCTAGCTACAGTTTCCTTGCAGAGAAGCTTTCGTTGTCTTTTCCTTTTCTGACACTCCTCTATTCTACTGTTTAACTGTGATGACTTTTTTGAAGGAAAAAGGGCTAGAGTCCTCGAGTTATTTGTACTTATTCTGAACACTTAGCCTGCAGACTGTTTAAAATAATGTATTTCCTTGAAAGCATTTTATCCTTTCAGTAGCTTTTTTATTTCCTTTTAATAAGAGTATTTTATATTCAGTTTTTGTTTCTTAAACTATATGAATATGCTGACTATATTTCATAACAATTTCTTTTTTATCATCTGTCTTCTCATACCCAATTATGTAACAGCTTGGTGGCAAAACATATTATTTGTAAATAATTTAGAGTACTTTATTTGTTTTTCAACAATATGTAGCCTCTGGGAATGAGGAAGAAGCCAGCACTACATGACTGTCAGCCCTGATATTTCTGTCTGTTCTGCTAATAATTTATGGACTACACATCGAGAAATTCTAATCTAACATATATAGGATTTTATGCTCCACATTCTTACTGTTTTTAATGTGTACTGTATCCTGTTGTCTTAGATATGGCCCAGGATATGTTATTCTAGTTAGTAAGGCAATCTAAGAACTGAGGCAGAGGAGTATCAAGGTTCTAGATTATTCATGGAATAATTCATGGCTGATCTGAAAATAAACAAGAACATTTTTACTATGATTTTTTTCTCCTACACTTTCATGCAGTTCTCCAGAGTATTTCTGAAGCAGTATTAGGATGATTTCATCATATATACCACGTAAAACCAACTGCATGTGTGATTAGCTCCAGTTAACACCCCCTCTGTAGAAGTCGGTGATAAAGCTCTAATTTCACTGAGGCCCTAATTCCGCCTCTGATGTCTTTTTCCTGCTTCTGAGAGATTCTCCAAGTAAAGCCTACTAAATGAATTAAAACACGGAGATACTTTGAGTCTAATAGAATATTAATTTATTTCCACAATTATCAGTTAGGTGAATTATGGAAAAAAAAGCTGCCAAGACATGCTCACATATTTAAGACATCTAAGAAATGTGTATGCAAGTAGGAAATTATACACCAAAAGTACAAGATTAGGTATAAACAAAATATTTCTGGAGTCAAGACAGTAATAAAGTAACTTAACCTAATTTGTTCTATTTCCTGGTACTAATTGTTGTAATCTCTATTATACAAAAAACGGAGAACAGATAAGCTAAAAATTTTTGTTTAAACTGGGAGATGGGCCTTTTTATTATTATTACCCCAGCCATGTCAGCATACCTTATACCAGCTGTTAACAAAATATAGCACATCAGCAAGAGATCAACACTAAGGAGACTCTGCTCTGCCCTGCTGTATGCAAAAATGAATCTCAAATCACTACTGTTATGTAGTACCTATGAAATGATTTCCGTGCTCCCAGCACAGGGCTTAACACATTAGGATAATTTGGCCTGTTAACTTCGGCTAAATGAAATATGAATGTGTAATTTTTATTAGTCTGTTCAAAATATATTGAATAGTATCTTAAATTATGCCAGTAAGCATAGAATCAGGCCATAACTGTATAGGATTAAGTTATGGACTCCTTCTGATGACTCTTACAGCTGATACCTGTTTATCTTCAGTGCTACAGACAGTAAAGGCCATGAACCCTGGCTTTTCATGTCATAAACAGGTTTAAGGTGCATACATTTTAAAGAACCTTATACTCATGGAGCTACTCGTAAGTGCACATCTTTTACTTCATTTTTGCATACTGTAATCACAGAGGGATTTGGATAGATTGGGACAGAGCAGATCTGTATTTATTCAGTTTACCACATTGTCAATGAAAACGTTTAAATGGACTTTATGCTGCACATGGAGGCCTTAATGGAAATAAGAATGAGGAGAAAAAATCTTTGGGAACAAAGCCTTCTAGACCTTTTAAACTGTATATTTATTCCCACCCCATTCCTGCCTTTTCCTCATACCTTTCAGTCCCCTTCTCTTTTGGAAGCAAATATGAGTGTCTTGTGATGAAGTGTGCATGTTATTTTAATCACATTTGCTAAAATATTTATATACCTGTGATTGTTTACCTTTGTGTAAAGGTACAGCTGTACCTTTACAGCTTTGTGTAAAGGTGTTCTTCATGTGTTTTCCCATTTCATTCATCCTTTTAGCCGTATGCCTTAGCTTTAGAAGCACTACTGAAAACTTAAAAATATGTATTTGTTGATCTTTCCAGCCCTATAACTATTGAAACCTTCATTCTCTCACTTCAATGCCATCTCTTTGTCTACAAAAATAAATCCAAATACTGATCACTGAAATTCTTGTCATTATTTACCCAAAGATATTTCAAGTATCATATAAGTATCTTACAAAAGGAACGTCAATACTAAAATCTGTTGAAGTCAGTAGAAAATCTCTCCATTCCCGGTCTCCAAATTTCTAAGGCAAAGGAATTGAATTTTGGCAGAGAAGTTTGTTTATTGCTGTGGAACTTGTGTAATAAGGCCACATCTAGACTGATGCAGCCAGGGAACTTTCCTGGCCACTGGCACTCACTCCTGTGGGCTGTTAAATATTTAATACGTTGCACTGTTTTGGCTTGTGCCGATTAACAGTGTTCTGAACAATTCCTAAGCATGGTTCAAGAATTAGCGTGGTCCGGGGACTATCCCCCATGGGCAGTTTGGCTAAAGCCTCCCAGCACTGGAAGGTAGGAGAGCTAATAGTATGGTTGCAAGCCTTGTCTGACAGTTGGCCTCAGTTTTTAAGAACGTTCTGGGCACATTCGGTTTACTAGTATATACATAGCTCGTGGGCACATTCGGTTTACTAGTATATACATAGCTCTGTAGTAAAAGATCTAGGAAGGCAGAAGGATCAAGGGTCTTACTCTTCTGCCGCAGTTAATAACTGTAGCTGTGTGCTGGGTTAGAGCTACCCAGTCTCCTGAGATATGGCTGATTCAGGAGCCTCATTTAGACAGAATTTGAGGATATAAGCACTGTGGGTAGTTTCCAGCCACATCTAATGCTGTTGTTCAGACCATCAACTGAGCGGATGCACAGTAGGCTCCATACTTGTAAAACATCTTAAATCTCCTGAGCCCCTTCTGCTGCAGTGATCCAGAGATGTACCGGAAACTGAAGTTGCCATCGTATGCTTTGAGTATGAAGTGACATAGCATGCTCTGCATGTATAGGTTATCTTTAAAGAATATGCAGTAAACATGATATATCCCTTCTGTACATGACTGTGCATATGCTGTGCGCTGATTCTCTCATATTTTTGTTCAGGCAGGCTCATGGAAGCTTATCATGGAAGCCTATGGAGGCTTGTAGAAACTAAGTTCCTCCTGAACTTGTTTGCTTTGCTCCTCACTATAATTCTTTTCTTTAGCCTTTGCACTTTAAGACTTGAAGAGTTCATATATTTTTTATCATTGTTCATCTAATTGTTGTACAATGTGAATAATTAAGGTCTCCCAAACACAAGTATAATTCCTCTCTAGGAAAGAAGGAGCAGCCAAGGAGGTTACTCTTGTAAAGACTGATCTTCTTCCTTGACAAGTGTGTTTAGGACCTGTACAATCTTCGTAATTTGTTCTCCAAAGTAAATTAAAGATAATAGGTATTAACATTTTCTTTGCCACCTACCTGCCTTAAAACCAGTTTTAAAATGTGGGAACCATTTTTGCAGACAAAAATTTAACCTATAAAAATACAGGCTAAATTTCCTGTTGGTTTGTCCACTTCAAATCTCGTTCTGTGATTCTTTTCTTTGGACAGAGAGATTCTTTCCAAAACATTCACTTTTGTAGCTGAACATCACCAAAACTATTAATAAGGAAAATATCTAGAAAAAGTGTTCTATTTGTCTTTCACCATCATCATCTATGGGTTTAGTTCTGAGCTAAAACTCGATTAACGTGTCACCATGGAGCTTGCACAATTTTATGAATACCCTGATTTAAAGAAAAAATGGGTATCTGAGATCAGAAAGCATTTATGTGTTGTATGAAAACTTAGAGAAGATTATGACCTGGAGAAGCATCTAGGATATATGAAAGGAAAGCAGCTTATTGAGTAAAACCAAGTTTTCCATTTTAAAACACAGACCAACCAAACTGTATACTAGACTATCTAACCTGCAGATGTTGCATGCTTCTCAAACAAGAAAGCATTTAGAAACAAGCATTTCTTAAATTCATGTTTGCCACTTAGTAGTATGCAGTTGTAACGTGAAAAATGACACTGAAAAATAGTGCCTTCTTACTGGATTTGCCTCCTGTGTAGTTATGGATGCATAATAGGAGTCTGATACTTTTATTTTTAAAACATCAGAGCTTGCAAGTTTATCATGAGGAAGAAAACTCACATGGTTTAAGTCCCAATATATATATTATGGCTGTAGGGAAAAAGGTATATGAAATTTCTTTGTAGTAACAAAAACATTTGACTCAGTGATGGTAATTTGACATAAACAGTCATTGGTGGGTTTTTTTCAGTTGTGATTAACACAACCATTCTAAAATCATCCAGGAAATACCTTTGTACTTTTTCAAACCAGCATGTAACCTTTGTCATAGCCAGATTTACTGCATTTTCTGTAAACGTGTCCATGTGACATGGATATTGATGCCCATAATTAAAGCTGAGTAAGAGTCAAAAAAGAAGAAAAGAGCCTAAGCTTGCTGTCAGTGAAGTAATGACAAATCTCTACTTAACTTTGGCTGAAGCAGGCCCAGGGGGAAAAAGGTTCATTTCTCAGAGCTCATCTTGAGCAGGCAGTGCTAGGAGTGCACTGAGTAAATCTGTCGTATCACTTAGTTTTTTTTACTAGTATCAGCATACCTATCAAATCCCTTGATGTTTGTGTCATTCTTCTTAATGCACCTGTTCTAAAATGACAAGCAAATATTTTAGACAAATTCTGGTTATCACTCAAATAAAAGAAGAACATACAAGCGCAAGTAAAAAATATCTCAGTCAGTACTTGCCATATTACTTTATTTATATTATGTCGACAGATGAAATTAGATACCAGAAAAGAGATACTGCATCAGACGTTATTACTTATACTCCAACTACCAAGGAAAGATGTTGTCAGTAGCCTTTAGCACTATTTGGAACAATAACACATGGATATTCAGCTTTCAGCGATGTGTATGTGCAGAGTGCAGCTTCTGTCACAGGTCATCTGTTTCTGGAACAGTGTTGGAATCCGAAGGCTGAATGAACACTACAGGAATATTCTCGGACGTCCATCCCTTAGGAGTCCTATTGAAGGATCTCCTGGTAGCGAGAGGGTTTGCAAGGATCATGAATCTGGGATCATTTAGCATCAGTAGATTAAAATCTGGTACCTTGAATTTGACCAGCTTTGATGCTCTCTCAAAACCACCAAAGGGAGTAGCAACTCTGTAGATATTAGAGAAATAAAAGTAAAATGCGATTTAAAAAAAATCTATTTTCTCTTTATCCCAGGACCTGAAAAGGATAGAAGGTATTTTAATGATGGAGATATAGTATAATTTCTTGTTGACATTTTCAAATTTTTGAGGAAAGTATACTCATTATTTTTCTGGCAAATTCTCTTTAAGATGCTGTTTTATTCTCCTTTACATGCATACTTATTTTCAGCCATCTTCAAAGTTACCAATGGATAGAAAAGCCAGGAAAAAAAAAGATGTTGCAAAAAAATCTTGTCATTGGCGATTCATGGTCACTGAACTTATTTGTGGGTGATAAGTTGATAAGTCTGAAAACATAGTTTCACAACACATTCTCTATAGCACGTAATGAGTTTAAGATGTTCTCACCCCATTTTCTGCTATCCCCAGCTGTTTGTTCCTCCTGCTGCACTTTATTTCAGCACCACATTGTTGCGCCAGTAACAATATGTGAGATGTGCAATGATAAACTTGATCACTTAAACGATCTGCATTTTAAAAAAGCCTTTCAAATCAAAGGAGCATTTTAAAATCCAAATTATTTTCAGCAATCTGGTTTATATTGTTACCCTCAAACAACTGTAGCAATTAAAAGTGAGGAGACAATAACATGTAAAGTGAAGCGGAAAGGAACGGCCAAAGACAACAGCCTTTGGAAAGGGGGGGAATGGGTGAGGACTTCTCACACCAGCTTTGTTGCTACAGAAAATGTTTATGTAACTAAACCTTGAAATACAGGCTGAAATTGGCCCATTAGCTACTGCCAGTATTTTTCACGTTACTTAAATGTAAATGTTCCTTCAGATGATAAGCCTGAGAAACCAAAAGATAGGAAATACTAAGCAGGAACTGAATGTTACAGCCATTTACAAGTATTTCAAAGCAACAGTATTTTCAGATGTCTTCCATGGTTCTTTTATATTTGCTGGTTTCTAGGTAGAGAAAAATAGGTGCATTTTTCCTCTCACTTTTTCCAGAATCCTTTGTATAAGCAAAGTTTTGGTTCTGCATACTACATGAACAGAATACTACATGTGCTCTGTATTTTGATCAGCTGTGTAACTTAGCTGGGATATATTCTGGCCAGTAAAGAAGATTGTAAGATTTTTCAACCACACATGAATGCCTGATTTCTGTAAATCTGCATATATAGTGAGAGGTGAAAGTGGATTTCTGCTGAAATGGAATGTCACGAGCCTTTGTAGGCTTTATGAGTTTAGTATGGAGCAACAGATCTGCTAGTGTAGATTTCCAGTGGCTACAGGTATTCTAGCAGAAGAGCAGAGAAATCAACCCCAACAGAAGCTAAAAGAAATCAACTGAAGAGTTGACAAGGCTTTTCAGCAAGACAAGTATAGATGAAGAAACTCTGTAGAGAATTAAATTCACAAAAATAAAGCAAAGAATTCAGAAAAATGAAACTGTGTGATCTAAAAAAAATGCTTCTGCGCTGTCATCACACAGATAATTCACTGAATTTTGGTATGAGCAGCTTTTGACAGAAGGGCTAATGTTAACTCCAAAGGTCAATCCATACAAGATAAAAAAAAGTCTGGAAAGTTCTGGGCATGCACATGTGAGCAGAAAAGAGGCCTGCTTTGGATTAAGCTCTAAAACTCTTTCTCAAATGAGTATAAGACTAGATTTTGCTGCAGCAGCCAGCCCATGCATTAAGCTGTTGTGGTCAAAAGGAATTCTTTATACAAAGTGCCTGTTGATGCCAAGCGTTTCTTGTGAAACCGTCTTCTAGGTCACAGTGTCAAATTGTATACCATATGATACTGATTAAAATTGCTTGGTAATTGGTACAGAGCGAGTGTAGTGATCTACGTCCTACAGGATGATAAAGATTGTTTTAATTGCTGCTCCAATTAAGATATACATTCTCACGTTGTTGTAATATTTAGTTCTCATCAACAGGTAAATTAAAGGGATGGTCAATATGAATAGAACAATAATAGCTGTATTAAAAAAACAATTTTATAGTGTAAAACTTTGTTTTTGGAATTTTTTTGCACGTAAATACAGACTATTTCTGTAGGTAATACAAATAGGATGATGTTTTATGAAAATTCAAACAGCTTTTGTGTGAACAAAAACAAATAATTCCTATGCAAAGCCTGGCCTCAGAGAATTATGTATTCCTGCATGCTTTGCAGAAGCACATGATAATCAACATAAAGGAGAGTACAATAATTGGCTAATAGATGTTAATTTTCCTTTACTGCAGCACTATATATTCTGAGAGCAATGATTTGTCTGATGACATGGTGTTGTAATGACCTGTGTTGTGTGCAGATCAATTAGAGCTGATCAGCACTTGAGTGCTGATTCATTGTATAGGAGCCCAAAACTCATGTCTAAAAAATTACACTAGTGATTGCTCACAGTAAGGACAGAAAACCTAGTTCGGAGCCAGAGGAAGTGGCACCAGGAAGTGTAAGAAGATTTATAATATTCACTTTGCATATTCCTAAAAAGTAGATACATGATTTAACAGTATGAGACACAACCATGTTTATTTTTAACTGTTATTTTAGCAGGGCTTCTTGTATTTTTTAGTCTTTCTTGTTGAGCATTGTATTGCGTCAAGATGGGAGACTACTTGCAGTTGAATATTTGGGGAAGTTTGAAGAAATGTTAGAACGGTATTGGATTAGCACCTTCAGTTACCTCATTCCCAAAATGTACCCATTCCCAAAATTCCTCATACCACATTCCATACCAAATTCCTCATACCACATTCCCAAAATGTGACTTTCGCATTTAAAAATGTGACTGTCAGTCCCAGAACGTTCTGCTTATTGTTATTTCTCTCCGAAAACAAAAATATAAGAGCAGAGAACCTGACCCTGCAAAATGCTCAGAGCTTATTGGTAGCTTAATGCAAGAGCAAGTGCCAATTTCTCAAATGTATTTCGGTGCTAAAGAACTGCCTAAGCACCCAGTTTCCACTAATCTCACATCAGTCGGAGTTAGGCACCCAAAATTCCTGTGAGGGTCTGGATCTCAGGATTTTTACAGTAGGGTTCAGAATTCATTAATCAGTAAAATAGAGCCCAGTCCAGATAGACTGGATTCCTTCCTAGTGTTGAAACAGTAGTCTTTGCAAAGTGAGAAAGCTGAGCAAGTATCCAGTAAGAGAGGCAGAACCAGTCGGACTTGCTTGTCTTATGTGAGCAAGACGTAGTGCTTTGTATGTCACCCTTAATCCTACCTTTGGCATTTTCTCCAGCTCCAGGAAAGCAGATGGAATAAAGGTACTAAATTAATTAATATTACAGACTCCTCAACAAATGTGGATTCGTGCCGTCTTTCCTACAGGTATTGACTAGATGGTTCCACACCAGTAAAAAAGCCAAGAAATTTTTCCACCAGTAAAAGGCTCTTCAACCCTAATGGGAATTAACTTCCAAGAGAAATCAGATGGCGTGGCCCTGTCTTGCAGCATTTCCCCTGTAGCACAGGTTCCTTTTCACTCAGGAGGAGGAAAGCAGTAGCCTTGTCTGAAGAGTCTGTTACAGAGATCCTCAGAATCCAGTTTCTCTGATCATATGCTCTGTCTAGTGCTATCTCCTGTTTAACCATTGCTGGCTGTCTCACAGAAAGCCCTGCCTCCCTCCGAAGGCAAATGCTCTTGATATTTGCTTCCCCCACTTCTTCCTCCATAGACCTGCCAACGCTGTCTGTTCCCTGCAATGTAAAATGCCTACTAGACGTGGACTGGTACCTCTGAATTCCTTGGATCTGATTCTGCTTCCACTGAAGTTAATGATGAAACTTGCGCTGATACATGATCTTGAGTGGGCTCTTCATTGCTGGCAGTAGAAACAAAAATCTGAACGCTGTGTGGTCCTGAATATCCTAGTAAGTCATCCTTGTGTGGGTGTATTCCAGCACATCAGGCATCCCTAGCTACTAAAGTCTTACTGCATTTATAGTTTGTCCAGGAGCAAGAGAAGCTGAAAGGAACTGGAACCTGGCTTCCTTTTTAGCAGATAGCACAGAAAGAACTGAGAAGAACCTCAGGCGTTTCCTTTGGGAGTTCTACACATCACACTGTTAACCCCTTCCCCCCGCCCCACCATCTCCCGGATTAATGGTGACTGAACCAGTGTTTTGCAGAAGTATAAACATAGTGGTACTTTGCTGAATGACAAAGCATGATAGCCTTGATTAATTCTGGCGCTGATAACAAAATGGTGTCATTATATCACACTTCTGTGGCTTAATACGCTGTCATTTGCTTTCTCTCCAAGACTGCAATTAAAGAAATCAATGGTGCTGTGACTTAGATGCACAGAATGACTTAGTGAGTTCTAGGCATACAAGTCCCAGAGGTACCTCATTCTATACCCAAAGCCCATAGGCTGCTAAATTCCTGAGGTGCCAATGTTTTCCTTGTGCAGGCGCTCGGATCTGCCATTGTCTTATCCGTGTTTGCATCTTACACCAAAGCTTGTCTGTGGTTACCTAATTAATAATCTTTTGCCTAAACTTCCACCTGTGAAAACACGCATAACGTGCTACTGCAACAAGCTTTGAGCAAAACAGCATTGTGGCGCTTATATTCAAAAACAGTGGCTAATAGTGTTGAACCTCAGTGTCTAATAATCATAGGTAGGTGACTAGAGCAGTTTTGCAAGAGATTTGGGTTCTCTTCAGTCTGAGACTATCACTTACTTTGTTTGAGGCGTTAGGTCTGCTTTGTAGGAATGGACGTAACTGCTTACCTATAATAATTCTAGGGGGAATGAAGGCCTTTGTATTGAAGAAAAAAAGCTACGCAAAATTACAGAATTAATTGGGTCAAACAGAGTATGACTCTTAGTATGGACATCAGAGGACACAACTAGTAGTTGAGAGATGCAGGTTCTGTTTTCTGCTCCTAAATCAGCTTACTTCATTTACTGTAAGCAATAATTTAAAAAAATGCATGAAAAGGCCTGAGAATTCAAATGAAGGCCCAGGCTTCTCTCTCCCCAAGCGAGCTTCGTAATTGCTTAGCTAAGGAGAGAGGATGTTTACTCCCCGTGGCCCAGAGAGGTTTTCTGTTTTCTGTGCACTGTTTCAGGTCTTAATAAGATGAGGCTATCCCCACCTCTTCTGTGGAAGAGCCAAGAACCAGGTTGTTTTACTTCTCCTCAGGGTTTGACATTCCCGAAGAAATAAAACCCAACCTAGCTACATCCTAGGAAAATGCTCTTGCCAAATAAATGAACCTTATTCTCAGTAAACGTCTTAAAAGGATACCTGTGACCCCTGCTCCATTTCAGGAAAGGAAGTCCTTAATGTAGCCCTGATCTAAGATAGGCAGCCAGAATTAGATGCTGATGATCTTGAACAAAGAGAGGAATTTAAGTCACGTGTAGTCTTCTCTTTTGGCTAGCTTGGCATGTTCAGCATATTGCCTGTTTTGAATCCCATGATAACACACCCCACTCTCCTGTGCAGTTTTAGGAATGTAGGCACTTAACTCAGGGCTGTGAAATCCTAAGGGCTACTATCTTGGAGGTTCAGTGTTGCAAATCCTTGCTTTCTTTTTCAATCTAGTCCTTCTTGCTGAAAAGCATAAATCTAAATGTATTGTGTGTATCAAGCAGCTTTTCCAGGTGTACCAGCCATTCTTTTACTTCATTTTTGTTTCAAAGGTGTTTTTTTTCAGTGAGAAGGTGGGCACTGGTTTTATTTAAAGTATCGTGTATTACATCTCTGTGCTTTGCATTTTGAATTTACTGGTTTCACAGTCTGGACCTGAATTTAAGTGCCTAGTTCTGTTTTTTTTATGGCAGTTATGAGGGAGACTATCAAACCTTCCCTTGTATAAACAGACATATGTGCAAGATATGTGGACCGTGATGAGCCGCAGTTCTGCCATGTCATGCATAGAAAATGCTCACAGAAAGACATCTGAACAGTTAGTTTTGTGAAGAGGGCAACTGATAGAATCTGGCACCACAAAGCAGCTAAAAATCGACAAAGAAGCCATCAGATACCATTAACATCTTAAGACACATATCTCTCTTATTTGGGGCCTGCGTGTTACTTTTGATCTTTCCTTTCACAGTAAGGACTGGCATACTCAACGTTCAATCTCTTGACTGATTCTGTCTCTGTTTCTATGTATATTTATCTTCAACTTTTTTGTGATTACAAAAGCCCTAGTACATAAACTGTACTGTTGCTGTTCCAGTTTTAGCAGCTGTGGCCACATCTCTCTGATATGTATTTGTTATTTTGTTTTCTGAGCAGAATGTGCCACACAGACTTAATTATTAACATAGTGATGTATGTTGCTGTTGGGACGTTAGAATTCGTGTAGTGTCTGCGGTGCCAATTTTGGTGTTGAATAGTGGAGTTTTTTCTCCTTGCACTCACAGTTGAGGCCCACCTCTGCTACAGAACACAAGTGCTATTTGTGGGTTTTTTCTCTAAGTTTATATTGCTGTAAACTATTTTCTTTTTCAGTAGATTGCCACCTGGTGTTTTGGGGAAGGGTTTTGGTTTGGCTGAGCTGTCTGGATCTCTCCAAGGGCCGTTTAAGGAAAAATTGGCTGTGATTTCAGTAAATAAAGATAACCGTGCATGGTATGAATGAAAGCAAAAGACTTAAGCAAGGGCATGTTTTAAAACTTCCAAAATAGCTGCAAAACCCAACAAATGTCAATATATGTCAAGAAGTTCCACTGAAAGCCTCAGTGTACTAGTTACTATTATAAATAACTTCTCACTCAGATCCCCCTCTGCTCCAAATACAGCACTTTTTATCTGGTAGTTGCTTTATTAATTTTGGTTACTCTCTTTTCCTGCTTTTGAAGTGATATCTATTAATTTGTTATCAAAAGTTGTAGACGATAGTAGGAAACGTTAAGTAGGATAAAATATGAAAGCTGCTAACTTCTAGATGCGAGGGACTGGTTGATAAAAGCTCCTTAAGCTGTCATTCCCTAAAAAACAAGTTTGTCACATGTGAGTTGTGTGCAGTATACAGTTTACAAGCCAGATTTTAACTGAAAGTCTGCCTAATAGGGCTTATGAGTTCATGATCTGGCACCTGCCAAAGTCAACAGAAATACTGAAGAGGGTTTGAAGCATTGCTGTATCTTGTGTTTCCCATTTATTGGATACACTGGATTCTCTTACTTTCCTTTTTTTCTTTCAATATTTCAATACAATATTCATCTTACATTCTTGGTTCTAGAGCTTAATTTGTACTGTACGGAGAGACTATTTTCCGTCTTAAAGCCCTCCTGTGCTTTTTGTAATCTGGGCATGTGTTCGTGTTTATGCATCTGCTTGCAAACACAGGTGGTTGTTTGTTTGTTGGTTTGTTTGTTTTTGCATCTGATGGAAACATTCCATTTCATAGTAATTCTTCTCTGCACTTTTCAGAATTACCTGTTAAAGCTTCTGTAGTCAGGCAGGTCTGGCTTTGCTTCAGGTTGAAAGAGTTTCGGATACAAAGCTTCCAATAGCTCTGGATCATCTCTAATGGCCTCTATCCAGGGAGACTGATAGTACTTTGGCACAGAAGTAGTGTTGAACTTTTCAGGAGGAATTTCTTTCAGTGGTCCAGAATATCCTACAAGGAGATCAAGGCAAAATCATTGCAATAATACGTTGTATTTCCTGCTTCCTTACCACCATCCTATGTAAATAGGAAGTAATATACGACCATTTTGCAGTAAGGTAAACTGAACGATTGAATCAAGTGGCTTGCCCAAAGCTACACAAATGGAAAGCTGGCGGAGGGGTATTTATAGCCTTTTAGATAACCACTCCAAAGTATTTCACTCTTCTCTGAGGCTAAAGATAGTATATTTTAGTTGTATTTAAGTTTGTTTCTACCATAATAATTATCTGTTTGAAACCAAAGTAGATCTACACAGCCCTTGGGCCGAATTAACAAAAGGAATTTAAAAACAGCCTTTTGGCTAACAGTAAGATAATTCTATAGTCTTTGGGTGAAATTTTCTAAAAGCATTAAAAAGATTTAGGATCACAGCCATTATAACTGAGTTTTTATCTCTGCCTCTGTTAGATGCTTTAGAATGTCCAACTTAACCTTTTCTCTCGACCTTTCATCCTCTAAAAAAATGAAGAATCCTTTTTTTCTCTGCATAGTCATCTGAGGGTCAGGGTCCAATCAGAATTTTACTAGGCAAGTAAATTTCATATTCAGTGTGTTTTCTTCTAAAGCCAAGTACAATACGGCAGGAATAAATATTGGGGGAAGAAAACAGACCTTAATGTACAATTTGAAGTATTAAAATGAGCAGAGTATTGTCCTATATGAGTTATATTATTTATTTGAAAAATAAGGGAAATCTCTTCCTCCCTTTCAACCTTGCTGTGTATCTAGTTCTTTAAATTAGCCCTATTTCCTTATATAAGTTTAAAAACCCCACTGTGCTTTAAAACCTACTGCTTTTGCCAGAACTGAGACAAATACAAGCTGCCTACAAGAAGGTCAAAGATTTCTTTCATGTCTTAGCAATGCAAGTAGATTACTTCTTTTCTCATTGTATTCGGTCTGTGGATGCACAGAGTCTTCGCAGTCACTAACAGAGTAGCACTGACCTAGTTTACATAGCCTGGAAAAGGTCTGCACAAAACATGCATTGAATAATTCTAAACAAAGAATGGATTTGTAAAAACCACAGTCTCCTCATGGATAATTCATAAACAGGAAGAAGGTCTATATCACTGAATAAATGAATTAAAACAAATTAGCCTTCTCTGCTCTTTAAAGAATACAAAATAAGGCCTTCCTGTAGTTCACTGCTTTAAATAAAGACAACAATACCCTCACAGTTAAGGACTTAAATAATGCAGAGCCGTCCATACAGCCAGAGGCAAATTCCCTTCTCAGTTACTCCTCTGTAAAGGATTCTAGCACAACTTGCAGTGACTTCAAATTTACTGCAATGGGTAACTTCCAGACAGTTGAAAAGTTTGTTGCAGATTAGAAACTAAGATTTGGTGAAGACAAATCAGAATATTAATTTGATTTAGGTCTGAGGCTCTTTTTCACAATGTTCACTCAGAAGACCCAACTACTTCTTACCTTAACCAGACCAATAAATAGAGGAGCAGTCTCTCTAGATATTGATGTGTTTTAAATTTGGGGAAAAGTAGTGCAAAAAGCATATCTTTGAAAGGCAAATCTTTGAAAATGAACAGAAGCAACTAAACTGCAGTGTCTTACATTTCTGTAGGAGGTTAAGATTAGTTCTTACCTGACTCAGTTTATAAACTGAGTGGAAAATAACTGTTAACTCCATCAACAAATTCCTGTTAATGATACTATTGTATAAAGAGCTCCTTTCTGTGCTGCAAAATGCGTACTAACTCTATTGTATGTCCAAAAACTCATAAATTACCTGGGGCAATGTTTTCAGGATGTGGTGGGCTCCGGGGATCAGGTGTATTAGGAGGTGTCATTGGGGCATGCTGGGAAATGCCTTCAACACTGAGGCCATCCATTTTAACACTCTGTATGGGCTCGCCACGCTGTATTCAAATAGAAATAGATACCACTAGCAACACAGACAAACATAGAGATCCTCAATGATTCTCTGTTGAGAGATGGAGTATTAGTCCAATTTACAGGCCAGGTGTAAGACCCAGGATATGCTGTCCAGAGGCATACTGTCCTGCTGCTTGGTACCCTAGATACCATTGCATCTATCTGTTTGCTAGATACCATTACTGAGGTTTCTGGTTGTTAGCTGGAAGATGGAACAGTTTCACAACTCTCCTACTCTGATTATGTAAGCAAAAGTGAATAATTTATCCGTGTTCAGAATGGTATCCCAGTACAATTTAAATGTCTGTATCACAAGAGCGTGAATGATTGATTCAAAGGGTTGTGGGTGTTGGGAACTGGATCAGCAAAACTCCTGAAGGCTCATACAATCCAGTTGAATTATATGACCTTTTTCTAAGTTTGTGACCCATTGACTGAGGGGAAAAATACATTAATATGCAGTCTACTAGAAGAGTTCATCCATACTGCTGCCTGCTCTGGTCATCGCAATACCTGCCTGTGTTCACAGGCTCACACCTGTAGCTCACAGCTAACAGTAGATCTGGTCACATTGACAGGAGGCCGGTGATGTGTGGCCCTCTGGTCGCTAGACACTAGAAACTGTGTGACGTGCCAGACTGGGCACCCTTGCTACCTGAGGACCCAAGAAATCTGGCAGGTTTGAGCAGTCTGTGTTTCAAAGCACTGATTCTTCAAAGCTTTTCTTCCTATGTCCGTTGAAAATTCACTGCGTTGGTCAGACTGCTTTTGTTTGGGGTTTTCTTTTCCTTTATTTATAAAAGAAATAACAACTCCAGTGCAGGCCACTTTCTGGAGATTAATGATAGGCTGTTATTTTCCACCCTCCTAGCAGGTCATCAGTTCTAAGGAAGCATCTAAAGGCTTAATCATTGTTGCTTAAATATAGAATCGGAGTCTCATAAGAAGTCAGTGTCTTATTTTAGCTATGACACATAGTCTAAAAGTAATTTAAATACGGATGGTTTTAAAGTAAAAATTTCTTAAAGTAGGAAAGCAAACAAGTAGTACTTGTTTAAACTTGAAACAAAAAAAGATCAAGGCATTATGTTTTGGACCATCCTGAGGTATGTTAGAAAGATTATTTCAGTTGTGGTGGCCAAAATCATAAAGATGATGAAGACAACACCAGTGATGGCTAAATAGGCGTTTAAGGGAGGGGAACAGAAACCAAAGAGGCATCATTTCTTCCTTTTACTCATGTCAGAATGTCATGCTGACTGTACGACGTGCATACTCTGTACGTTTTTCTGGAACATAACAGGGAAGAAGTCGATTAGAGAGGAACTATTCTGTGTCAAATTCTGTAGCAAAAGCACAGAAATGGCTACAGAAATTCTAGTGAGATTAACGATATTGTGTTAGGAATTAACTTCATCTGTGCAGTTTCTAATGCTCAGTAGAGTGAAAGGTAGTGTGCAGTAGCAGACGGAGGAGCTCTTGACTGAATGTTTCCCTCCAGAACTGGTAGTTAAAAACTTAGAATTTTAGGGCTGCTTTTGAGTTTACTGGTATTTACAGATTTAAATAAGCCAAACTGTTGCATCTTGCTCAAGACTGAAAATCTCAACCCCCCAACTGCAGCTAAAGGTAAATGTGTTTACTTTTACAGCCAACAAATCATAGAGAATTCCTTCTTTAAGAATGGAACCAAAATAATATTTTAGAGATTTCAGCTGTGATACTGTAAATGTGGAAGTCGGCTCTAGTAATAGCCTCTCTGACTGTTGTAAGATCCCTCAACATTGTGATTATCATGGACAATGGTAGACTAGAGATGGCTCTCTTACTCTGTGCTACTGGAGCCTCCTTCTGAGGTGCAACTAGACAAAAGGTTTCCTTAGAGTGATGAATTACACTCTGTCTGTGTTTCTGATTAATTACGAGTACGTGTGCATACCACGCGCGCCTGCATGTGTATATGTGTGTTTTCATTAGTAATACTTGACACACAATCTGAGGAAACCGTTCAACGCCTTGCTGTTCTGTGTAATGCATTACTCATCTCCTAGTTGTACCAATACAAACTTCAGATTACATCGCAACAATATACTATGTGTGTGGTCACTGTTTTTATTATCGTAAGTGAAGTTTTCAATTAAAGAAAAATTCAGTTGAGGTCTTTCTTCTGTGGATTCTGTAGGAGGTGGGTACTTACACACATGTAGCGTTGCCTCAAGTTAACTTTAAAAGATTCTGTGGAAAGGGAATTTCTGATTCGCAAGACATATCTTCTAGGTTAATTAATAATAATTAACCTTTGCAGCACTTACATATTTCTCTTCCTCTTCAAAGCAGCTGAAAAGTACTGGGACTAATTCTGCTCCTTAGTCACATACTGTCACATTTGAAATCAGTGGGGATGCATACATACAATTGAGAAGCAGAATCTAGTACAATAAGGACTTGAAATTGCACTGGAATTAAAGGGGCCATTTATATGCTGAATTAGGTTGGGCACAGAGTATTCGTGCTCACATAATTAAACCTTGTAGCACATTTGAGAGCTAGGTAAAATTTATGATTGTTTTTGTCCCTATTTTCAGAGATTAAGCAAAAGTAAGTAAGTATTTTGAAAAAATCACAGATGAGGCAAATGTCAGGTGCATTTAGTTCCCAAGGTATTGCTCATGCTTTAACCCAGTTCCTGAGGGATTACTTCAAAGAGCACTCTCTCCGTGACAAGCTTCATCCTTTATCTCTTCATTGAGACAGTCAGGACAGGAGTGTATTAGTGCCAGTTGCGAGAGTCACTTTGCTGCCTGGGAAACACTTTGCGATCACTAACCTATTTTAAAAAAATACTGGTTACATGAAACAGACTACTGTTTCATCCAACCTTTTGAATATCAGCAACTAGTTAATTTTCAGTAGTCAATCAGTCAGTTGCTACAGGATAAGTACTATAGATCACTAATAACCTGAGTCAGATTTGAATGAGAATGGTTGGAATCTGAGGTCCTTAATTGCTATGATCTTCAGATTTTTGATTTTTTTGTAGGAATCCCAAAAGATACAGAAGGCTAACTTCATATTAGCCTCATTCTAGTACAGGCTTTTTCTGTTATTCTTCCTGAAGCTACAGACAAATTATGCACAATATGTTTCATGAGCACCAAAGGAATCCCAAGCCAGTCTCACTGTGTTTTATTAAGAAGTTACTGTAAAATACTTACATTTCTTGGCTTGTTTGCTACGTAATGATAATTTTCATATGTGTATTTGTCAGATCTCCGTTGACGTCTCTTAAAGAGTCTTGCGCCTCTATTGCTGAGTGTTGATAGTTCCTCTACCATGATATCTCTCGGAGTGCTGACCTTTTTTCCGAGGTCTAAGCTGGGTGAGACTGCAATAGAATGGATTAATGCGTGCTTGTTCTCTTAAATTCTTATTATTGCACACCCTACACCTGAAATCCAACAGCATATCAATGCATACATATCTAACACATACCATAACTTCATACAGTGTTAGTGAAATTAGTCATTCTTCCAAAATTTTGGAGCACTGTGTTGAACAGGACAGAGCTGATTTCTGAAGATGTGAAGTACCTCGTGCTCCTAATTTATTTCAGTTGAATGGTACTCAGCTGTTCTGAAAATCAGGTCTGTAATGTCCTTCCCACTGTGTCCTAATAGTTAGTAAAACCTTGCTTCTGCTGAAATCAGTACCAAAAATCCAGCTGATCTCTGTGTTACCAGATCAAACCTTTAATTAACTTTATGGGTCCTGGATTGGACAGAGGAAGAAGGTAGTTTTTAAACATGTGTACCTGTTTCTTATTGCTTATAATTGTTTTCTGTTCGATGATTCATTCATATTCTGCTTTCTTTTGAAATCCAGGGCATGCTTGTACTTTAAGAAAAGTTTATGTTTGAAATTCTCTACTAAATAATTTTTTAAAATTATTTTTAAAGAGACCTTCAGAATAAAGCTCAAGGTTATGAAAATGGGAGACCTAACAAAGCTTATATACTTAAAATATACTTCTAGGAATTCTTCTCCTCTTTACATCATTATGAACAATTGTGGTCTATTTTTCCTGCAATATATTTAGAAGTTTTTTTTTCTTTAATTCTCTCTAAGAGGAAAGCTGCAAGCAAGTCTTTTCAAACTTTACAGCTACCAGAAACGGAATTACTAGATGCAATGCAATGTTTCTTTGTTCACTGCTTGGGAAAAACTACTTATTTGTTTTTAGTGGAGTGACCTTGTAGGGGCTTTGAAAGTGAAGATGCACAAGCAGGGAGAGGAAGAGATCAGTTGGGACTGTAGATGGAGAACTCTGAATATCAGAAACTTTACTGGTCATCTGTGTTGAAATGTTCTGGAAACTGGGGTGCTGGTGGCCAAGAGCAAGCTGATGCTAAGTAACTGAACTCTCTCACTAGATGTCCTCAACCTATAGATAAAGCTAGGACCCTAGAATACAGTAACTTCAACATTGAACAAGCTATTTTGTACTAATTTCTTTCTGCTAAGAACGTGGTAGAGTTTAACAAATATAGCAATAACTGGAACACATAGAAAAAGAAATTTTAAGATGGAATATTTTCCTACTGCTGCTTATATTTATATTTATCATGTTCTTACTTGGAATTATTCTCCTCAGTTATTCATAAACTTCAGGAAGAAAAATAGGAAGACACAGCATACTTTGAGGATTACAGCAGTGGTTCAGTATGTTTCTTTGGTCCAACTTCAAAGTGACTTTCTGATATTTGCATAATAATAAGCTTTTCTATTTTTTAGACGTTTTCATAAGCTGTAGGACTTAAAATTATTGACTTCTTGCAATGGATTAAAATTAAATGAAAGAAAATTGTATGTAAGATATTGTATCTTACTTCCAGGGTAAGCACACAGGAAGCCCATTTTAGAATTAACATTACAAATTAATGAGCCGGAGAAAGCACCTGATGTCAAAGTTAATATTACATATACAAAAAAAAAAAGGATTTTATTTTTATTTTTGGAGTTTCATTTTGAGTACATGGCATAAAACTATCTCCTGGTAACTTTATTTTGGAAAAAGATTGTGAATTGCTGACGTTTGGGAAAACGTGATTGGGATAGACCCGTTAAATATTGAGCCCAAACTCTATAGCCTGAGTTTTCCACTTAGAAAATCAAAACAAGTTTGCAGGCCCTGGACTACATCATTGTTGATCCACTTCTATTGGTACTGATTTCAATTGAATGTTTGCAGTAGATTTAACTGGAGCAAGATCAAGCCAACTATATCATGAGCAGGAGCATGCACTTCTGCTTTAAAAATAGTATGAGCAAAGAGTCCTGACACCCCCCTGTTATTTAAGAGGTAACTACAAAACAAAGAGTACTTAACATGGAAGAAAATGACTCAGCTTGTCCAATGCCATATCAGTGCCAGATAGTGGTGGGTTTTTGGCTCTGTGGTTGAGATAAGTGCACTAGTTATTGGCCTGCAGCCTGAAGTTTTGACCCACAACTCTTATTTTGATACTCTTAATTTCTCAAGATTACTGCAAGGGTATGGACTATTGGATGGGTTTATATTAGTAAGAGGTAAGCAATTTACCCTTCAGATCAGCAACATTTTCATGTAGAGAAAACTTCCCTTCGTTGTCCACAAGGTAGGCAGTATGTAAATACTGTGAGACTGAGGTAGCAAGGTGACTGAGTATCTCTGTCCAGACCACTTATATTCTTCTGGGCCATGCTGAATGTTAACTATTTTGGGCCTTGCTGTTACTGTTCTTGTAAATGTTAACGGAGCTAGGCTCCAAGGTGCTTTGTAACCCATAGTTGTGTACTATGTGTATCTAGGCAGCATTCCAGAAACATAGGTGTGAAGTTCCTTTGAATCCCCTGTCAACTAAAATTGTATCTGCTGCCTAGTTTTATGATGTGTATGGGGATTGTTGCAGTGTCTGTGCAGAAAAGGTGATGAAGAATGAGAAAAGGAGGATATTTAGAGAATGATAAAAAGAACATACCCAAATGCACCAGAAAAAAAGAATCATAAATGGACTCTGTAAATTAATACTGGAGATTTTTTCCATAGTTTAATCCCAATCTTAACCTTTTCTTTATTTGTTCCTGCCGAGTCCTCCCTGTCCCGCACTTAAAATCATAACAGATTTCATTTAATATTTTTCGCTTATGTATTTCCTCCTGCGTTCACCCCTTAATCCCCCTTTAATCCTCCAGTTTACAGTCTTCTAAATATCTTCATCTGGATTATGTATTTAATAATGAATATCAGATAGTATATGTTTGTCATAGTATCAGAAATAAGAATTTGTAACTCCATTATAAAAGATAGTTAATCAAGTAGCTACTGAAGAATGCATTTAAGATATAATGCAGAATTGTGCATGAGATTTAAGTAAAATTGAAGGCTAACCTGATGAAATTCAAAGGTTTCCTTAAACATATATGTGTAAATAAATGTGTGTATGTGTATATATATATGTATGTATATGTATTTATGTATGTGTGTATATATATCTCTACCAACTAGGCTCAGAAATGCCATGATTAGTCCAAGTCTGCCAGTTAAAAACCAAGGGATTGAGAAAATAGCTACATTCCCCGTGTTGATTTAGTACTGCAGGCTCTGTCCTGAGAGCATAAGAAGGTTAACAATTAGTGTCTTTTATTGCAGCATTTTATGACGCATAGAATTTCATTAAAACACAAAGTCATGTCCCCCAAGCCAGCAGGGAGCTGCTGACTTTCAATCATTACCAACCTAGCCCAGATGTGAGATACTGATAAAGACTTTACCGACTCCATATCTTATCCACAACTGTTTCTATTATGAATATCTTTTATAAAGAGTTTGAGTTTCACTGTTTATTTGAAAGTATTATAATAAAAAGGGGTCTAGAATAAAAAGGCAGAAGGTATGCTTTTTGTGCATCTTTCCAAGCCGCAGGGACTTGCACTACAGCAAAAAATATCTTCTGTTACTGTTTACCACTGTTAACAGAGGAGAGTCTCACAGGTCTGTGAGACTGGATGAGGTTCTTTTCTGGCTGAAACAGTACACTTAGTTTTTAGGTGATTTCCACTTGCAGGACCTTCATTACTAGTAGTGGTGCAAAACCTAGAAAGACAGCAGCTCACCTTCCGGATCTCAGGTTAAGGTTGCTGAATTAACAATTAGCGGGAAAATAAAATGTCAAAAATTGAGAGAGCTGAATTTAGTGATTAAAAAACTAGATTTGTACCTGATTTTGCCAAGAATATATATTTTTTCTTCAGATGCCATCCCAAAGAACTGGCATATACTTTGTCTAATTATGGCTTTGGTTTTCCTACTTCTTCACTGATTTCACTGAGCTTGTACAGCTATACATTTCAGACTCTTTGACAGTACACCCATTTCATGAAATTTCTTTTTTTTTTTTTTTAACATTTAAATAACCCAGACATCCAAAGAAGATGCAGAAATAGAACATACACTTAAAGGTTTAACGTTGCCCTCAGTGGCCACACATCGCAGCATATCTTGTAGAACAAGCTGTCATACCTACGTGTATGAATCTAAACTTGACAGCAGGTCTGATAATACATAAATAATAAAAGGGCTGATTATGTGAGGCAAATGCCAAACATTAACACAGATTCTCCAATAACTCCAGTGATTTCCAGGGCTGTATGGTAGATTTATTAGTATTGCTATGAATAGAAGGAACGTTTACCATGTGAAGTGCCTGGTACTAAACAAACATACGAAAGACAGTTTCCCTGCCCTGAAGAGCTTACAGACTAATTCAGACACATGTATTACTTAGGATTACAATACAAAAAACCACAGAGCTGTAAAGAGATCAGTAAGGGCAGACTGGTTTGTAAACTAGGTATGTGTTCAGTGGAGAGTGGAAGGAAGGAAAGGGTATTTGCTTAAATTATCTCTAGTTGCTGAAATTATTTCCTTAGAGAGAATGATTTTGAGTGTTTTAGAAGAAAGCTTTTTAAAACATAATTGTTAACATTGCTCCTAATATGCAGCCCGATTCTGTTTTCACTGAGAAAACATCCCAGAAAATTTTTTTTGTGGAAATATTAGAAGGAGTAGGTCCAGACATTTGAATTTGTAGCTTCTTCTTCTAAATTCCTATGTCTCTGCTTCTACTCTTCCTGTAATCAGATTGGTCAATGACTGGGTCCAGACCCATCCCCAAATTCTTGGGAGCAAAACACCACGAGCAAGATACTGGAATTTAACATTCAATGTCTTATGTGAGGCATATGATTTTCATAAATGCTAAATATTAATGGAGCGGCCTGTGTTTTCAGTGAAACTTGTCAGATGCTTAGCACTTTTGAAAAACTGAGCCCTTTATATAGATCACAAAAAAGGCTTCATGGGGATGTAGGATTGGAAGGGTCTCCAAAGGCATCCAGTGCATACCTAATGAAAGCTAAGCAGACTTGTGTTCCCAGCTGAGTTCGTTATTTCTGAAAGTCTCACACTTGAAGCCTAATTTTAAGAACCTGTTTCTGAAAATCGAGCTTCCATTTCATAAGTATCTGCATTTTCATCGGTGCAACAATGCAAGAGTAAAATTTCTGCATACAAGATTCAGTGGTGCCTGTGCATTAGAGAGAATTGCCAAATGCTAGTAAAATTTGTTAGTTGCAAAGATTAATTTTTAGAGGGAGGAAGAGAGCTGTAAACAGTTGTTTGGAATATTGTAATCATTCTATAAAAAAGCAAAGTGAAACAGCAAAAAAGAAGATGCAGACAGCTCAGCATGTTTCTTATGTGATAGCCTTTTCAAATGGAATGAAGTCATGTTATTAACCCCAAATAATATTCTGAAAGGCTATCCTAGCAGAATGTACATCAGCTGTTAGATTACTTCATTCCTCCACAGCAGTTGTTCATCTGAAAATAGCTTTCACATGAAAAGAGGCAACTACAAAAGGATTAGTTACCATAGGCAGCATGATACTCCCACAAGATTATTTATGGCAGAACACCCAGAGACAAAGCTGTAAGAGAATTAAACTCTATGATCAAAAAATATATATTAAGGAGGGCTAGAGGATATCGAATATACAGTAAGTTGGTTTTAGATCTATACCATTTCTGTGTATTTCATCCATAATGGCTGATGCTTGTTGTTTCCTCTCTTTGACCATGGCAGAATGTGATAACATTGTGATTTTCTGATAGGATTTTCCTTGCTGAAAAAAAACAACACATTTTTACATTGTTGAGCCAGCTTGCACAATTCAGCCAACTTTTATTTCTGATATGATATTCAGAATGGCTGAATAGTGAATTTAGTTACTTCTAATTTAGGAATACTGAGTTTTTAATTGTGCAGAATGCACTAGCAGTTGTTGCTTGCAGACCCATGATGAGACATGAGCTAATGGATAGAAAGTCCCAAGGACTATAGAAAGTCCCCTATAGCCAACTTTGTTGGCTATATAAACTGTGTAGCAAGATCAGTGGCAGTGGTCTAGGCCTTCTCACATCTAAACATTGTATTGAAAGATGTAAATTCATAACTAATTTTTAATTAGGTATTGTTTTATGATCTCAAAAATAGTTATATACTGATATACTTCTTAATTTGATAAGAAAGAATTTAGGAACTAAACAAGGTGCTTTGGCATCTGTAAAAAAAGCAAGTGCATTTCTGAGTAGGTGAAAAATAAGCATCTTTTTAATTCCAGAGTTAAGAGATTACGTAAATGTCGTTTATATGATAGCTTGTAGGACAGACAATGTCAAAATATTTCAGGAAACAATACACTTACCCTATTGTTTTGTTGTGCAGAAAAATGCGATCTCAACCCTTTAGTTGAAGCTTCAGGAGTTAGTTATGAATGGGGATGACCTGCCTGGTCCAGGATGGTTTCTAGCTTTGGGCTTGGATCTGCATGGTACCTAGTACTGAGACAAACTGGGGGCTGATCCTCTTCAAAGGGATTGGCATCCAGCTGACATCAACTAGTTATATATAGAATCAAACACTCCAGCCACTCATATCTTCCTGGCGAAAGAAGAGAACAGAAAAGATTCAACTGCACCCACAACAAAGAAAGTTTATATCTCTTCCAGAGTTTATAGGGAGATTTAATGGATTGCTCTCCTCATACTTGTGCAGGTCATCTCATCATCACCTCTGAGAATAACAATCTCCGTGTTATAACCAGAAAAGAGACATTTAAAAATAAGGTGTTAAATATATGGATGGACAAGACTATATGAGATGAGAATGGCATGGGCTAATCCTTTAGTGAAAGATGAAACCATGCTTCAGTAGTGGCTGATGGCTAAAGTTAGTGGCAGATGGCTGATATACAAAGTCTGTTCTTAAAAAGAAATGAGAAATTTTTCAGTATGATATGTGTTAGAGAATAACTTCACAGAAAATACGTGCTTCCCTAACTGTTCTTCCAAATCTCATAATTTTCTTTGTGAGTGGGAACAGAAACCTGTTATATTACACAAATATTACACAACAGCGAGTACCTCTGAGGAAGAAGGAAACAGTGGCAGAGGGAAACATTCCCCTATTACCCCTCTGTCTGAATTATGGGTCAGTAGAAGCTAGGGGAAGCAGTTTTTGTATTTCTGGTTTGGTTTTGGTTTTATTCTGGGAAGTTTCTTTTCTTGTGAAAGCTATCATTCTTGGAGGATTGAGCAGAAAACTGGTTGGATCCTGACAAGACAGGAGAATGGAGCAAATTGAATCTGTAGAGTAATAAAAAACACCGACACAATGTGCATAACTTTTCAAGGAAGAAGTGCTCTGAGACAAATACAGTGTAAAACACCTGATGTAAGATCCAAAAAGACTTTTTGAGGAAGACGTTCAACCAAAAGAAAATGCTGGGTAGCTTTCCTCCAGCTTTCTATTCCTGGGCCTAACTGTACGCAATATCTTTCTTAGACCCTAGACGTTTCTGTCCTAAGGAGAAGTTCTTTTTGATCCTCACTATCAGAATCTACCTGCTAGTGTTATTCATTAGTTAGTTAGTTACCAGGTAGTGTTATTCTTTCCCTGTTTTTTGTACTGTGGTCATGCACTTAAAACAGTACCAGCAAGCATGGTCAAAGTCTTGGTTGAATTTTACCCATTCAGCTGAAGGCCAAGATTGTTCTTGGCCTGTTTGTGTGAGGCCTCCAGCAAGTTCTCTTGCAAAGCCAAGGGAAGACTAGTGTAAGTACCCCAAGACTTTTAACATAAAAGTTAAATCCCCCTCCTCTTTCCCATAAAATAGGTTAATTAAAAAAGTATGCAATGAAGTTTTCATTTCCTGTTAGGTATTTGATAAGAAAAGTAAGTTGTAGAATATGAACAGGAAGTATAATGAGACTGAAGTGAAAAGGGAACGACTTAATGTATGTGAAGCATGGTACCACACCCTGTTTTAATCCAATGAAAATGTTGCTTTTTCTCATGCCCTGAAAACTTCAAGTAGGGGACTGAACCCCCAGAGGGCCTTTCCAACTTAAATCATTCTATGATTCTATGATTATGCAGCTCATGGGAAGCAATGAGGCTATATTTTCCCAAGATCACCAGAAGCTGGGCTGAGTTGATAAGGACCATAAAGATATATGTCATCACAGAATTTTTACAGAATTTTTACGTTCCATACTCACAAGAAAAATCAGTATTGTCTAAATGTCAGTTTTTCTTTTGGCACGAAGTGGAAAGCATTGTAAAGGAAACAGATTTAAAGACCTTTTCTTCCTCCAAATATAAATGACTATATCATCAGTTTCAAACAGGATAATAAGCTGGTGGGAAACTACCAATAGGAATTTATGAAATCAATTGAGTTTCTTTATTTGACCGCATTTGGCTGCTTATGAGAGAAGGGGTAAGCAGTAGCCATAAATATTTTGACTTTAATTTTTTGATGCCACATTTTCTTAAGCAAATAAAAGAAGAAACATTCTTTGAATTCCTACACAACTGGTTGGAAATTTGCGCTCTAGGAAAGAGTTCTCAGTGTTTCACCGCCAAACTGTCAAGTAGGATTGAACAAGGGTCTGTCGGGGTTCACGCTACTCTGTATTTTCATTAATAACTTCAGTGATGAAGTAGAGAATGTCTATTAAATGCCAGCCTAGGAAAATTAAAAATCCTGCAGGACAGAATTTGAACTTCAAATTATCTTGATGAACTTGAAAAAAATCAGATGCCCTTTGATGATACAAAACTGGAAGGAGTGGCTGATACCCCAGAGGGCTGTGCTGCCATTCAGAGGGACCTGGACAGGCTGGAGAGTTGGGCGGAGAGGAACCTCCTGAAGTTCAACATAGGCAAGCACAGGGTCCTGCCCCTGGGGAGGAATAACCCCAGGCACCAGTCCAGGTTGGGGACTGACCTGCTGGAAAGCAGTTCTGCAGAGAAGGACCTGGGAGTCCTGGTGGAGAACAAGGTAAACATGAGCCAGCAATGTGCCCTTGTGGCCAAGAAGGCCAATGGGATCCTGGGGTGCATGAGGCAGAGTGTTGCCAGGAGGTCAAGAGTGTTGCCAGGAGGTCAAGGCAGGTGATCCTGCCCCTCTCCTCAGCCCTGGGGAGGCCTCACCTGGAGTACTGTGTCCGGTTCTGGGCTCCCCAGTCCAAGAGAGACATGGAGCTACTGGAGAGAGTCCAGCGGAGGGCTACCAAGTTGATGAGGGGACTGGAGCACCTCTCCTGTGAGAAAAGTCTGCGAGAGCTGGGCCTGTTTAGCCTGGAGAAGAGAAGACTGAGAGGTGATCTGATCAGTGTGTACAAGTATCTGAAGGGAAGGTGTCGAGAGGATGAGGCCAGTCTCTTCTCCGTGGTGCCCAGCAACAGGACAAGAGGCATCAGGCACAAACAGCTAACACGGGAAGTCCTGTCTGAATAGGAGGAAAAACTTCTTGACTGTGAGGGTGACAGAGCACTGGCGCAGGTTGCCCAGAGAGGTGGTGGAGTCTCCTTTACTGGAGATATTCAAAAGCCGCCGGGACACGATCCTGTGCAGTGTGCTCTAGAGGACCCTGGTTGAGCAGGGAGGTTGGACTAGATGATCTCCAGAGGTCCCTTCCAACCTCATGCATTTTGATTCTGTGCCTCAGTAAGAGTGCATCTAAATGAAATTTAGAATAGTGATGTTGTAGAAAGAACCTCTTGGGCAATTTTTAAGAGCAGGTTAGCAAATGTCTGTCAACAGTAGTTCAGGATCCTGCCTCAGAGCATGGACATGAACTTGATGTCCTTTAGATTTCTCTTTCAGCCTTATTTTTTTATAGTTCATGTGAAAAGAAATACCCTCTAAATAGGAATAGTCACTATTTAACAATCCCACCAGTTCACCTCGTAAATTCATGTTGTACTTTCTGTTGGAAATGATATAGGAATTAGATTGTATCACTGCAGTTTTATTTCCACCATTTAGCAAATCCAGGAGCTCTTGTTGGCCTTCCAAAAAGGCACAGCCCTCATGGATTTCAATTACACGCATACGTTTTGTTTGTGTTTAAGGTTTTCATAAGCCTTGGGTTATATAGCCCGGAGCCACTTCTGATTTTGTTTGCGATCTTTTAGTATGTGAACAATGGAAGTATCACAAGAATATCTCATGTCCCATTTGGTGACCCTGAGGAAAAATTCTGAACGTAAACACTGAAGTGTTTGGAAATTCCATGAATTTCCTGTGGAATTTGTCTGCAAGTCTAAATATTAATGGCAATATTTGCAGTTCAGCAAAGTGCTTCTGATGAGAGTTTTAAGAATGTTTTTAGTACTTTTGTTGGTTTTGAAACAATTTTCAGTTTTTTCTGTTGACATTTAGTGAACTGTCTGACTTCAACAGCGTATTTTATTCCACAGAAAAAGCAACTTACACAGGACAGAATCACAGAATGGTTTAGGTTGGAAGGGACCTCTGGAGATCATCTAGTCCAACCTCCCTGTTCAAGCAGGGTCACCTAGAGCATATTGCCCAGGATCACATCCAGACGAGTTTTGAATATCTCCAGCGAAGGAGACTCCACCACCTCTCTGGGCAACCTGTTCCAATGCTCTGTCACCCTCACAGTGAAGAAGTTTTTTCTCAGGTTCAGATGGAACTTCCTGTGGTTCAGTTTCTGCCCGTTGCCTCTTGTCCTGTCGCTGGGCACCACGGAGAAGAGGCTGGCCTCATCCTCTTGACACTCCCCCTTCAGATACTTGTACACGTTGATGAGATCCCCTCTCAGTCTTCTCTTCTCCAGGCTGAACAGGCCCAGCTCTTGCAGACTTTCTTCATAGGAGAGATGCTCCAGTCCCCTCATCAACTTGGTAGCCCTCCGTTGGACTCTCTCCAGTAGCTCCATGTCTCTCTTGGACTGGGGAGCCCAGAACTGGACACAGTACTCCAGGTGAGGCCTCCCCAGGGCTGAGGAGAGGGGCAGGATCACCTGCCTTGACCTCCTGGCAACACTCTGCCTCATGCAGCCCAGGATCCCATTGGCCTTCTTGGCCACAAAGGCACACTGCTGGCTCATGTTTAACTTGTTGTCCACCAGGACTCCCAGGTCCTTCTCTGCAGAACTGCTTTCCAGCAGGTCAGTCCCCAACCTGGACTGGTGCCTGGGGTTATTCCTCCCCAGGGGCAGGACCCTGTGCTTGCCTATGTTGAACTTCAGGAGGTTCCTCTCCGCCCAACTCTCCAGCCTGACCAAGGTCCCTCTGAATGGCAGCACAGTCTTCTGGTGTGTCAGCCACTCCCCCCAGTTCAGTATCATCAGCAAACTTGCTGAGGGTGCACTCTGTCCCTTCCTCCAGGTCATCGATGAATGCATTGAACAAGACTGGACCCAGGACTGACCCCTGGGGGACACCGCTAGCTACAGGCCTCCAACTAGACTCTGTGCCACTGACCACAACCCTCTGAGCTCGGCCATCCAGCCAGTTCTCAATCCACCTCACCGTCCACTCATCTAGCCCACGCTTCCTGAGCTTACCTACGAGGATGTGATGGGAGACAGTGTCAGAAGCCTTGCTGAAGTCCAGGGAGACAACATCCACTGCTCTCCCCTCCTCTACCCAGCCAGTCATCCCATCAGAGAAGGCTATCAGATTGGTCAAGCGTGCTTTCCTCCCTTTGGTGAATCCATGCTGACTACTCCTGATCACCTTCTTGTCCTCCAGATGCTTAGTGATGACCTTCAGGAGGAGCTGTTCCACCACCTTTGCAGGGATGGAGGGGAGGCTGACAGGCCTGTAGTTTCCTGGCTCCTGCTTCTTGCCCTTTCTGAAGGCTGGAGTGACACTGGCTTTCTTCCAGTCCTCAGGCACCTCTCCTGTTCTCCAGGACCTTTCCAAGATGATGGAGAGTGGCCTAGCGATAACATCCGCCAGCTCCCTCAGCACTTGTGGGTGCTCGTGGGACACAGTCTGAAACTTCATTGACAGGATTTCTTATGTGTAAGTTTTACAAATCAGAAGTGGAACTTTAAACAACTTTGTTAAATGACTATCCTAGAATTTCATTTACTACCACTGTCTCAAGGTTTTGCCATGAACTGAAATAGAAACAAACATATTATGTCATTGCAGCTGGAAAAAAAGAATGTTTAACTGTAATAGCTGTAAAACAAGAACAGATCTCATCAAATGCCGCCTTATTTTATAATACTCAAGAAAGTTCAGGGCCCCACAAAATATCCCAAGCTGCTAAACCATTTCGAGTGTGTATACGTGACTAAGAGTATGTCCATAGCAATGAATAAAGGTTAAGGAAGGTGAAAGAGTTACAGTACCATTTTACATCATAACAAAGTCAAACCATGTATTTCAATGAGGGGAAGTTTAATTTAGCAAGTGGTAAACTTGGATGATTAAGTCAGCCTGGACTGAGCAAGGACAACATTTACCTGTCTTTTTCCTTTAGGTCGTTTTTGTTTAACTAAGTAACACTTTTCCTTCTAGTAGTGTCTTTTCTAGCTCCCTGTGGGATCTTTCTCACCGTGCGGCTTCCCCAGAATTGTAGAACTGACCAGAAAGGAAGCCCAGGCTCCAAAGTGGAAAAAACCTGAACTGCATACAACCACCTGCTTCTCTATTTTGTTTTTCTCTCTTTTCTTTCTCTTTCTTTTTTTAACGTGGAAGAAAAATAGTGCTGTAGTCTTCTCTCAAACAAGACTTAAAGTAGGGGCAATGGAAGTGGTGAAAAACGCCTGAAATCTTAGCATGTGCTTAAATTCAACCTGAGACTGTGACTGCCATATGTGCTTAATTTTAATTACGCTATGAATTTAAATAAGTGGGACTATTCAGGGTAGTAGAGTTGGTATATGTGTAGCGTCTTATTCACGGTAGGAATAAATTAGCTAAAGTGCCACCGGTTGCTTTTTTGATGAAATTGATCCTTATTTAAGTCATGAGAGTTTACTCATTTGTTAAATTCATCTTCTTTGCAGCCCTTCTTAAAATTTTGGGGTTTTTTTATGCTTTCTTTAGTCTAAGTTTAGAAGGAAAAATATAAAAGTAGAGGTTAAAACAGTGTTGCCCCAGTAAGTGACGGAGGAGTTCCCCTTCTGAAGAGAATTTCCACTCTTATTTTTCAGTGCTTCATGTCTGCAGTACTCACAATTGAAGTATTACTTTTTTCAAACACAGAGTAGTGGAAAACTCCAGAATTTTGTGACCAGATTCACCTCGTGATTTTCATGCGCCTACAAGACATGCTCTTTTTGTGCTAAAGTCATATGATGTGTGTATAACAAAGAAATGAATATAAATAAAGGCTGGCATTAGGAAAAAGCTTGTTCCGTTTGTCAAGCAACAGGTTGCTAAAGAAAGCCTAATTATTAATATATTTGCTAAAACAAAGTCTTACAGAGACTTGTCACATTTTCTTTTGCAGATCTTTCCAACTTGTATTTTTCCTCTAATGCCTTGAATAATTTTCTTTGACAGTTATCTCACTTTAAGGAAAATCTGCACACTGGTTTCACACAAATTTAGTACAATCGAAGTGAAGGAATGTGTTTCTTGACAACAGTAGGGAGGTTTGTTTGTGAAAGTACCTTTGTAAAACTCAGATCTTGAAGAAGATAGCCCTGTAACCCTGCTTTTATTTAAAATCTGAAGTGGAGCTAACCTAAACCTGCCGCACGTGTCATAAATGAAGCTAAGTCCTATTTTTGTTATAACATCTCACGAGATGTTCCTTGCGTTCTGACCGAGGGAGTTCAGGGATCCACGTTTTCACTCAAAAATACGAATTCGTTTGAACAAAAAACATGTAGAGCTAACTTGGAACGTATTTCACCAACTATGAAAAGAGTGAGAGAAAAAGCATTTCAATAGAAATAACCAGCTTATATTTTACTTAGAAAAAGATGAAAGAAAATGTCATTATTTATATAGCTGAAAAATGAAATGCTTTCATTTTTTAACTTGAGAAAGGCAAATCTCAGTAGCTGAAAATTGAAAATATTTCAATTTCACATTTTTTTAATAGCTGATACTTTTCATGAATACCTTTTCATGAAAATATGATTTTTTAGTAAAAATATCTAATTCTTCTGGAAGCCGTTTTTCTTTAAAAGAATTTCTGTGAAAGTTTTTCAGTCAATTCTCTAAGTGACTAAATATTAAAAATTATGAAAATTTTGTAAGTCTTTAATAATTAGCATAATATGTATTTAATAGAGTAGTTCGCAATTATGTGCCAGATTGGTAGCTTCTCTGTAGCTACAATGGACAGACTGGTAAGAGCAATGCATTTGATGTATTGATATAATTAACTTGATGATGTATAAGGTATTCGGTAAACTTTTTTTTTTTCTGCCAAGTATTGTTAGTGTTGCCTTTCTGTTATAGATCCGAAGACTATAATTGTTTTTTGGGGATCTGTAGCAAGATTTAATACGCTCATGAATATCCTCAAGTTGTTTAAAGAAAATGGGGATGGTTTATTTTGCAGGGTTTACTTTTGCCACATCATATCTGGTAGCAATTTATATGAAAAGCTTGCCAAAAAAAACCCTAAAAAAATTATCTTTTAACTAGCTTATCTATAAAATACTATAGAAACCACAGATGGCTGTAACTCATAGGAGACTGTGATCTGTATTTGACTGAAGTAAAATAATCCATGATAATAGGCACAAGGAACGCAGAGCACTTCTTTAACAGCCTTCTTTCATGCATGGGACACTGCTGCGTTTAGGATGTGCATGTTAGAAATATATTTTTCTTTCCTGCAGTGCAGGGCTAGTGGTGGAGCAGAGCTTCCTTGCTTCCTGGACGCTCAGCATCACCTTGACTTCTCACTGAGAAGCAGATGCAGATGCCCCAGCAGCCCCGGTGGGATGCTGCCGTACTGCTCTGACTGTTCTAGTTTAGCCTGCAAGAACAACAGATTTTGGTGTGACTTCTCAAGATGTATCGCTCTTACTCGGCTCACGCTTTCATGCTTTGTCTCCTGTCACTGAGAGTGAAAAGACTGTCATTTAAAAAAAAAGAAAGCTGAGGGCCTGATTTAATCCCTTGAGCTAAGGCCACAGGCACAGACCTGTACTGTCGAAGACTTAATCTGGACCAGCAGCTGGCCAGGAAGCTTTAATTTAGTACATGCATTTTCTGAAGCTCGCTAGTTGAAAACTCATTCATTTCTGTGGGTGCTCCACTGCACTGTGAAGTTGACTTATTGCTTGGATTGTTGGGTTTTTTTCCCTTTAGTCAAAAGGATGCATTGCTTCTCACTGCTTTTATAACAACAACATTACAGTTTGTCGCAGTGTCACAAGCAGGCATTATGCCTGCATAAGAAGCCCTTACAGAGTGAAGCTTCACCTCTCAAATATTGCATGGCAAGTAGAATATTTGTTTACATCTTTGGCAGGTCTGTGTTTGTTTGACAAAAAGTCCTTTCCATATTGCCTTTAATTATAATTTCTTTTCTCCTTATCCAGTGAATCTATTCAGATGCTTCACTAAAGGAGTTGGGTGCCTGACACTGGTTTATTTTGTGAGCGTTAGATGCAGGTGCTGTGATTTTTAAGGAAAGCAACAATACTTTAAGGTGCATATTACTTTTATTATATTACAGTCCCACTCCCCCCCCAAAAAAAAGTTCAGAGAAACCTTTCTAAACATACCGTTCTGCCAAGGTGTTAAGCTTCTTCTGTTTGCTGAGAGGAGCCAAACAGCTCAAACTGCTGGAGTATTTTGGGGCTTTTGTTTATGAAGTTGAAGAATAAAGGGGGATATTTTATATCCAGAATAAGGGGGGGAAGTTGAAGATAAAGGGGGAAATTTTAGATGTCTTTCCTAACTGTAAAGTATGTAATACATTTCAAAGCTCTGAAAGATGCAGATTCAACACTTAACTCAATGTGTATCTGATTTTTATGAGCTCCCGTGGATTCTTAGTCCCACACATTTCACTGGTTGATTTCATGCTTGTTTTCCTAGATTTATATTGCCAACTCCAAACTTGCAGAATTAAAATCTATAGAATCTGGACAATGCCTTATAAATAATGTGGTTTTAGATGGTATTTTGGGGGGAGGGTATATACGCATTTTTTTTTCAGAGGCACTTCAGAATATGTTTTCAGTTTTCTGAAAAGTTAAAAAGTAGCTTTTTACAGAAAGCTGGGATTCTTGTGGGTGCAGGAGCTGGAAACTGAAAAAAGTATTTTGAGACTTGGGATTAACTCTTGACATCTTGTTGCTGCTCTGACAAAGTTCCTCTGTCCTAACTTGGAGAAAAAGCATGTGCCTTCTTGATATGCATCTAATTCTTGTCTTTCTGTTCAGACAGCCACAATCTTGGCAATTACTCTCAGTGGTACTCATTACGCAAGTATCTTGGCAGAAAGAGGTTAGAAGACAGTCACTGAAATGCCATCAGATGACAAAAACTTTGCATGTGGCTTCTCTCTCACTTAAAGTGCTGTAAATCAGGACAGGCTCCAGGAAAGACGGCTGAGTACAGCTCCTGTTTGTGATGGTAGAAACAGGACCAAAGTCTGGCCTAGCTACCCCACACATTATTAGAAATGGCATCATAATCAGCGAAACTAGCCCAGCCTCATCCACAGACGTGTCAGGCCTAACGCTGTCTCCAGTGCCACAGGCTGACTTTGAAGTGGCTCAACCTGTGCCTGGTAAAATTTATCAGAAAAGTATTTTAAAAACCTCTCTCAGTGACCAACTCTGAACTTGGTCACCAGGCTAAAGAAGTCAGAGAAATTCTTCTGTAAATTTGGGATTTTGAAATTAGCTCTGAGAAAAAAGTGAGACTTCAGCTGTGAGTAACAATACATATCTTTATATCCGTTTAACGGTTTGTATGTTTTTAAGTCAAAAAGTTGTATTTCCTTACCAAAAAAAAAAAAGTCCACCATTTAAAAATAATAACCTTAAAATACTAAACACTGTTAAACAAAGATGAGAATAATCAATAGGGAAAACAATTTGTGATTTAAACAGAAGTATAAGTCTCAGTCCTACCAACAAGCACCTGTTCAATTTTATGCATGTTTGGTTCACTGAATTTGATGGAGTTATGATGCTGAAGTGAAATTTGACTAGTTGAAATACGAATTTTAGAATGCTTCAGCAGAAAGGTTGTTTATGTGACAAAATAAAAGCTTCCAGAGCTACAAATAGATCTGAATGGAAAGAGGACTTTTTGAATTATTTTCCTATCCAACTGATCTATTCAAACATAAGCAGTATCAAGCCTGTGTTTCTTAAGTATGACTTAAATAACTTATTATGCTACAATAATTTTAAACTGAATGTAAAATATGCCTACCTGAGAATATCACCAGAGGACAAAGGCAAAGAAGTTAAGATCACATTATGGCTAAGTGGGAACACTGAGGCATACACTCACAGGAATCGAGTTGGCAGGAAACAGTCAATCAGAAAAAAAAGGAATCAAGTGGCCAAGTGTTTTCTTAGGAAAAAGTTGGCAGGAAAACATCCTTGAATAAAAAACCATATAAATAAGGTGGAAAAGCTTACTTTGCTACTTCCTTCCCCCCTTCCCCCCTTAAGAAAGAGAGCAGTTATCAGCATTTTGACTTGCTTCAAAAACAGACAGTCTGGCTAGCTGCCATAGGTAGCCCTGCTGTGAGAACATTTTTGTGGCTGATACTAATGCTTTATGGTAACCATTACCATGCAGACCAAAAGCACTTTATAGAAGGTTAACACAATAATTGTTTTAATGTTGACATGTTTCAATTATTTCAAACACTCTTTCCTGAAACAACTATATAAAGCAAGCACATTTCTTCTAAATCTGAAGTAAATAGATGAATAGAGATGATGCATATAGAAGAAGCAAGCCATAATGCAGTGCCATCACACGCAGCTGACTGCTAAAGAAAAACAAATCATATAAAACTCCTGCAGGAAAACTAGATTATAATGAGAAAAGTTCTGTCAGTAGTCTATCTAGGTGCCTCCATTTTTATTTATTATTTGGCTAAAACCTGGTATTTGGTATTGTTTCAGTTTGTTTCTCCATTGTTTGGTACTCTATACAATTTGTTATCTTGCTTGGAGCTTCTGAATGCTACTCAGTGGACTTTCTGTTTGACTACCAATGTCAAAATTCCCATTAGAATCTCGAATTTCATTTATCACTTAATCTAATTCCTTCCCCCAACCAATAAGCTTATTGAGGTATCTTTTTTATTTGCATAGTTTTTTAAAGCCAGTTGAATTGTCCCAGAAAGAGAAACATTGCCCTCTTCTATAATTATGAACTTTATCCAGAGGTCATCATTTTCCAAGCTAGAATTTTCTTCTTTTCGTTTATTAATGTTCCAGACAGATCTTTTTGTCTGCATGTAAAATATAATCTAACATAACTCCTAATTACTGCTTTCACAAGGCCCTAGAGTATGACAACACCCATTTCATTATAACCATTAACTGAAAGACAGTTGGCTAGTTTTCCTTGAGGAAAGTAAAAAGTTCTTTTTTTGCTAATAAAAAACCCCTCTTCTCTCTGTTTTATGGTAAATTCTTGACATAGTTCTTTTCAGCACTAGAAATACTGATACCAGATCACAGTACGTTCTTGCCAGCCTCACAACGGCATGATATGCCACGTCGCAAGTATACAGTTTAGATATAAATGTGATTTATATTGGCAAACATTTTCCTAGAAGAATTTATGACAGGTGATGTAGCAGCTACTGGAAGTTGCTCTTATTTTTTCATCAAATATTCTTTGTTTTCCCGTATAGCATATCCAAGTATAGTAGGACAAAGTGGATTAAATGACATACCAATTTCATAGCTGATATATTTTCTAAATGCATTATTACTGTTGTACTGGTTAAGGTCAGCTCCATATCCTAGCAAGGGGCTGCCCCATATTGTAAGCTTAATAGATCTGTAGAGTTTATGGGCTTGTGTCTTGTGGGAGTTGTTTGTCATATTTTCTGTAATGGAAGCATCTGACATGAAAAATATGTATTAACAAATTTACATGCAGAATTTTGGACTGTGCCATGTAACAAATTACTTCCTTCTTGTCTAGTAAAAGCATACAGTATGTTACTGTTGGTGCCCATAGCCAGTGATGTAGAGGTAACCTTGTGTGATGCAGAAGGTTAAGCTATAGGTTCAAATTCTGCCTCCTCTGGCCTAGGAGGTATCCTGTGAGGGGGGGAGAAAATGGGGCATCCAATACTGTACTGTTCTCCTGTATCATTTAGATACACAGGCTCTTTCCAGGCACGTAACACTGTCTGCGTCCCCTAGATGGGATTTAGGCTGTAACTTTGCTACAGGCTTCAGGGACAAAGAAAAGTTCTGTTGTCCCCAAGCACATAGTGTCTCTGGTTGCCTCCTTTACTCAGCAGGGAAATGCTCTGCAACTGCTCTGTCATTGAGAGAGATGAGGTTTCTCAGTATCAGCCTATCTGCACTCCCAACAGCACCTTCACTGAGGTCGTGGCATCAAAGCCTCTCTCCCTGCCGCCATGACAGAGGGACGATGAAGAAATCATCCCCCTCGAGGCTGTTCTCTCTTAGTTACAACCTGTAATACAAGGAATTCAAATAATCTGGTGTTCTAAATCACTGTGTAGGCTGCAATACAGGTTAAAAAGGTGACCCCAGTGACTAGCAGACCTGAGTTAAAAAACCTATTTCTTACTGCAGGCCTATGATCATGAGTATCTGTGACCATGCACCTAGTCTTATTTTAGAAGACAAACGGAGAGAAGATGTGATAGCCCAGCTGCCCTGAGGATAAGATGTTGTGAATGTGTTGTAATCCCTTGAATTAAGGTGAGTCTGTCCTGGAAATTTTATTACAGTTCCAAGAGAAACATCTTCTAGGGAACAGTGGTTTCTTTCCAAGACACCTGTTCATCTGGGTAAAGTTGCAGACTAAAGTTTGCAGACTAAAATTCAGACTTCTCCCTCAAAGTCCTGAGGAACCTTCAGTCATGACACAAGGCAACACGTTAGCATCCCTCCATCCTGGGACATTTCTGGAAAGGCAGCTCTGATACTCATTCATATCACCTAGTGTTAGGCCTAAGTATGTCCCAGAGATGATCAAATTCTTTATGAGGTAGGAATAGAGATATGTCGTGCTATAGATGGTCTCATATTGGGTGTAGTATTATTTTTTAATTCAAGAGCATGCTAAGAAAGAAGAATTAAAAAATGTTTTGCTCTAAATTGGAATAACTTAGAGGAAATCAGTTCATGATTTAAAGCAGTCAAATTCTTCTCTCTCATTGGCAAAGCTCCTGTTCACTTCAGGGACAGCGGGATCAAATCTCCTTTCAGAAACATGCAGCTTGTTTCAGTAAGTGCACGTTACATAACTTGTCCCACATTTCTTTCTCTTTTTAGTATCCTAGTATTATGAAAATTATGTTCCCATTAATCATAATAGCTGTTCATCTTTTCCTGTGAAAATAAATTACCCTTTGCTGCTCCTCCCCTACAGGAACATATTTAAATGCAAACAAGTATATACATGATTGGTTCAAAGAGGGGAGTGTCAGCTAATGGGGACATTACTGCAAAAGTATGAAACCAGGGTTTGTTTCTGTGCTCAGTGGATTGTAATGCTGTGTGATGGTATCGCTTGCCAAATAAGATTTCCCCTTTAGCCCATGCACAGCTTCTTTAAACGTTAATGGAAACTGCATGCGTTCATTGAAGGGAGACCTGCAGTTCGGTCTTAAATATAATATTGAGTTCTGCAGCCTATCATATTTACTTCTGAAAATGCTTTGGCTAGAAAACTGGTACTTTCTAGAAAGCAGCTATAAGACTGGCAAAAACAGCAGGCCTCTAAATTCTTTAAGATTGTCCCTCGCTTTATTGGGACTGCTTTCAGAAAGCACTGGGGACAAAATTTTCAAATCTAGATGTCTAAAATTATGTATGCAGTACCATGTTCAGCCTCCAAAACAACAGCGGGCTGATTTTAAGACATGATGGGCATTTATGCATTTTACTGATTTAAAGTCTCAGCACTTCTGAAAAATGAGTCATTTTTATTTATATGCTTTGAACATGGATTTAATGACTTAACTTATCCAAGACTGTAAATATAGTGGCTAGGTTATTTTTAGACTTCACAGTGTGTTGCTAGGTAAATGGACTTTTGAAGCAAAGATTACTGGTTACAAAACCACATGCTTGGACCAACCAAGTTTGTTTGACCTCTGAAGAGAGACGAATTTCCATAAATTGATATTGTTCTTATGGAAGAACATGTTTTATTTTTTGAAAAATATATATACAATATGAAAAAGACCAGAAGATTTTAGGGCAAGATAGGTTAATTTCATTCAGACAGTGAAGCATTTAAGAATCAACATTTTTCTGCTGACCTCTTGAATTTTGCGGTGAGTAATGAAATATATATTTAGTGGCGGTAACTGAAATTAAGGAATCATCTAAATAAGCTTTCTGGTCATCTTCAGTGGGCAGTCATATGACCAAAGCAAATGATGTGACTTTTATGGCTGAGTAACATTTGCCGATGTTACAGGTATTAAGTGTCAGCTAACATCCAGCCTTTTGAAGTAAACACACCTGGATGTAGTTTACAGTCTTTCAGAGAATATTTAATAGAGTAGCCGAATGACTATTTAGGTGGCAGTTCTAAAGCTCTCAGGCTACCTCTGGCATTTGTGAAGATTCTTCCCAAAGAGTTTTTGTAATTAGCCCGTAGGTTGTTTATTTTACAGAATCAGAAATGAGATGCAGACCCCGTTGTCCGAGTTGTGGTCTGGCTGAACTTGTTTTCTTTCCGTTTGGTGTTTTCCATTATCAAAGAAGCATAAGCGTTTCTGGCTTGTCGCAGTTAATTTTACTGAGGAAAAGAAACATGCCTTTGCCTGTCACTGAAGCTTTCTCTGTGGAGGAGAGACTTCTTTCAGAAATTAAAGCCAAACTTGAAAAAGACTCAGCACAGTTTTTTTCAATGTAACAGAGTTGATCAGCTTTCATATCTGGGCTTTTTCTCCTATCTCAACTTTAGGGAACTAATTTCTGCACTCAAGTACAGTGGTGCAAATCCTAAGCAACCATCTTTAGCGTATTTTGGCAAAGTGGTATTGATGGTGTTGCTGTTAAACTTGGTAATATTACAAGCGTTTGGATATTTCCTGTGGACATGATTAGCTTCTAAGTTAACCAGGCTACTTCACGGCGGAAATGTAAAAAATTAATATTTGAGCAGGTGTTCCTTTTGTAAAGTTAGTCCAAACGTACTGAATTAGAAGTAATTTCTTTGTTGCTGGGTTGTCAAGACATGTCATGGCTTTACCTTTCAAAAGTTTTAATATTGTTCCTAAAGAACTTAGAAGGCTCTGCTTGTTAATACCTAACCTCATTACATAAGGTTGAATACCTTAACTTTAGTTTAAGCAAGAATAAACTTTGAAACTGTTACACATCATGACTGAGGAATTGCTACTGTGTTATACCTCCAAAATATGCCTTTCTGCTTGATCCTTTTGAAGTGCAAAATGTTGCACTAGTTCCCATTGTGCAAAGTGCATCTACTGTACAGTGGCTTTGGGGGTAATTTCTAAGTTGATGGTTCATCCTCAGCATTTCTTCCACTTTTTCCTTTAGCTGTCATGGACACAAGATTCCCCAGGGAGCAGATTGCCATAGTAAGTACATATTTTACAGTATTTTTGGAAGGTGTAAAATAGGTTGGATACTATTTTTTGCCAAGTATGAGCAACAGCCTTGCAGGTAGTACTTGCTGGGCTCCTCTGTTCAGATAGCACTATGTCCCGTCCACAGCTTTAATTTGTTATAAAAAAATTATTGTATCCAAATAATCATGAATTCAAGTACATAACTCTTAAACTTGGAGAATAAAAGATCCAAATATGGAATATGCAGTGCTTCCACTGCTTATTTCTGTTCTGAGCAGGAAAAATCATTTGCAACAAGAGAGCATTTCAGTGATTTGCCATCTCTGCCCCTTTAGTGCCAATGGATGAGTTCCTACACCCACCATTGTGAGGAGTGAACAATGTGTTGCTTCCCTCTTTCCGCTTCCTCCTATCTGCTCTATAGGTCCATCTTAACACAGATGGCAGCAAGAAGAAAAAGTTTAAAATGAGAGAAGGAGTATTAGCTCTTGGAACATGCTCTTTTCCCTCCTGGTGTAGTGGCGCGCTCTTATTTTCTTTCACAGATTCACTTTGCTTAGAAACATTCCACTACTAATGGGCTTGTTAGATGATTAACAGAAAACAAAACTCCTACCAGCTCATATTTTCCACTTTACAACAGTCCAACCATGCCACAGGTATTTTCCATTCTCAGTCTTGATGTCCTGCAGATGTGAAATTAAAACTCCTTACACTATATGGGAATGCATGCTGGAATTGTACATGGGTGCTTTGCCTTACTGAGTAATGCCTCCCATGTCTTCAACCGCAATGAGTGTGGGCATCGTGCCCAGTGGAATAAGCTTGCTGTGCCAACACTTTTATACACCTTAATAAAGCTAAAGGTTATCTGTAAAATCAAATAGAAATTGCCAGCTTTTGCAGATTATTTACTTTTCCAAATTCCTTCTTTTGCTTAGGATGGTGAACCTAACCAAAAAGAGCAAGAAAGTTTTGAGTACAAAAGCAGTAAAGCTTGTGTTGGTAAAGGTCTGGAAATTCACGTTGTCTTTGTAGTTCCATTCCCCCTGGGAAAATATACTGCAAGAATAAGTCATTGGCGTAGGACTTAAGGCTTTCTTGCGTGCGTGACCAGAAGTGTAAAGTTTATTTCCCCAGAAATTAAGGGCGCCCTTTCATCTGAACTTTGTCAGGTTTTAGCAGAAGATGCCATTCTTCAAAGTAATTTCACTTATAAAAGCAGTTTGTGTAATACGGAGAGTACACAAATAAATACAACAGTGGGAATTTTTTTCCTGAGGGAATATTTATCTTGATGCTATGATTTCTTATCATTTAATTATTTATTAAATCTATTTGATTTAGTACAAATAGGCCTTTTTCTGTAGTCATAGGAAAGAAGAAGATGAATGAATGAGTGATATGTTTGGAGGGACAGACACAGTGTTTTTACTTTATTCCCTGTATTACAGTTGCTGTTGGAAGTGAAATAAAAAACAGATTTATACTATTATTGTCCTATGTGGAAGTGGAAAGAAACTTGGTCCTGCATGGCAAGGAACTGGAAACATCAAAGTCTGGTGTGACTTTTGATGTTCCACATAGTGCATTTTAGTTATACCAACTTCCTTTTCTTTCTCCATTCTGTTTTCTGTCACTTGCTGATAACATCCAGAGTGGAAATAGCTGATATTTTGTATTGCATCTGCAGTGGCTGGAATCTGTGAATATATATTTACATAAACTTACTGCAGATTTATTAGTGTAAATCTGTTCCCTTCTGCTTTGCTTTTAAGGAAGCCTCATTAATGTTGGATGTGGTGTTTTTGACTCCTGTTCTTTCTGTCTCTTTCTTCCAGAAGATTTCTTTTTCCAGGAATTGGCACGGCTGATTCATTAGAACGTTTTTTTTCTTTAAGGTTTTTATTTTATGAAAAAGTTCTGACAGCAAATACAGATTTTATCTGTATTTATTATTATGTCACCTCTTTAGAAACAGAGGTTAACTGTTAACTCAGCTTTGTTGAGAAAGAAGTGGCAAGTTTGACAAGTTCTACTCACTCAATTTCAAATTAATCATGCAACTTCTTATTAAAGCAGTTTCAAGGAGTCACAGAAGAAACTCTTATGCCATCTATTGTGGCATAATTTTTTATTTATGCCACCTTCTTCCCAGGTAAATGGGAGAAACTCCTGGCACAAACGTCCCACGTGTTGATGATTAACTGCCTTCGTTTGGTGCCTTTGAATAATATGGTGGTGACATGGGAGAGGACATACGTAACAAGTATAGTAAGACCAATGGCAAAGTCCCATTTATTTCTTCTTCTTCTTTTTTTTTTTTTTAAAAACAAACTGATCCTTCTACTGCCCTGTGAGGTGGATCCCTATTCACCTTGCCACGGGTATTTTCAGTAAACAGCTCTTAGGTTCTCTGTCACCGAAGTTGGTGAATTTTGTCTGGCAGACTAGGCCATAACTTGATCAATCTTTTGAACTACTGCATTTGTTTCTTCAAAGAGTTTGGAGTTTCCTGAGCATTTCTTTTCTGAGCTGTAAGAATGTAATTATACTACTTGTTAAATATGTACTACTGCTATAAATAGTTAGTGGATTATAGGTGAAGGTAAGAGCCAGGAACGCCTGCATTAAAATCCGTTGCTACCATTGTCTAAATGGCCTTGTGCAATTCACGTGATCTTTCGTTGACATTTTTTCTCCGTTTGTAAAATGAGATAATGACATCTATCCATCCCATGGCGCTGAGGTCAGGAAAAATTAGCTGGTATGTATATGGTGGTTGGAAAATAGTGCTTTATGAATACCTGCTATCTCTTCTCGTTTAGCTCGAACTGTAAAGTTACATAATATTTGAGTTCCACTTCTGCTGCAGCGTATATTTGGGCTAGCTAATAGTTACACTGTTTGGTGTCTGATGTCCAGACTGAACTCCAGTAACCCTTTCCTTCCATATCTTCTCTACCGAAACAGAGACCTTGTCAGGGAGAACATGTAGTGTATTAACTTAGGTGAATTGTGTACCATTGCCCTCTGTTGGACAGCACCAGACTTGTTTAAGTGCTTATCTTGCTGTTTTAACTTGAAAGGTGGACTCTGAAAGAATACAATAAACATTTCTTCGGGAATTTCATTAGTTTTTTAAAAATGCAGTTCTTTTTTTGTGCACTTCTGAATCTTCCCTTTCCACAGCCATTAACACTGATGAGTAGTGAAGATGAGCAAATAATTTCAGATATGACTGTTTATGGACACTGACTTAGCAGTTCACCAAGTGTGAATTTTGTGTCAGACACATCTGTGTCTTCATCAGCTCAGGAAACAGAAACATCTAACAGCTGTGGCCAGTACAACCAAGAGACACAACTCAAGTTTTGGAACAATTTGAAAGATAAAAAAAAACAGAGTAATATTCTGTAAGTAAGGTTGAAGTGCTTAGTGGCAAATGGACTGTCTTTTAGCAGAAAACAGATGAACTTCTCTAGCCACTTTATCTATTGCAGGTATGCAGGTGTACAGGTGTGCAGAGGCTCTTCAAATGCTGTTCTGTTTAACGTTTATTCTCTCCGATTTTATTTTCTTATTTTCATGATTTGGTCAGGGTGTGAAGTCTCCAGTGGCAAAAAGACATCATGGAATGGAAAATGCGTTGAGATCACTGTTTAGCCCTGTTGCCTACTAATCAGTACTAGCTCTGTTTTCTTGCACTCCCCCAGCTGTCATTCTGTGTCTGCTAGACATTGGATCATATCTTTGGCTGTGGGTTTGTACAGGGCCATGTCTCTACACAGGGAGCAGTGTCACGCAATCCAGAGCTTGCAGTAGTCCCTACAAAGCAGAGAGGAAACAGAAGTAAAGGAACCTGCCATATCCTGTCGTCTAGTATAAAAGTTGCTTTCCGCTTCTCTGCAGCACGTGGTTTCTTGGATTTTTCTCTCTCACTCCCTGCCTGTCTCAGATCTGCTCTGGCCTGTGAGCGTTCTCTGCAGATGTAGGCGATTGTTGATAATAATGCACTGCCTGTTTGGCTTAACTGTGCTTTATCAGTACATAATGTGCTTTGTCAATAAATATGATGTATTGCACACACGCTCTAGTGTCTGAAAATGAGATCATGAGGAATGGCAAAAATTAAAAACAGGAAAAAGTAATGAATATCAGAGTAAGACACAAACAGTCAAATTAATATCTAGGAAAAAAGTTACAGTCTGCCTTGGAAATGCCCTTAATGCTCATTCATGGTAGTTGTGAGCTTAGCCATAAATCACTTTTATGTTCTCTGCCCTCTGTTACACATTAATGCAGTTTGTGGCAGAGAGTTGAAAGAGGGAGTAGAAATTATGATGAAGGTCAGAAGGAAAAATAAAGCTGCTATTACTACTGTCTAAATGTTATCCATCCAGACCTCTCCCAGCTGCCATCCAAAACTCTATTTATACTGCCATTAATTAGAAGTTAAACACAGAGGAGGAGTTGCATCTAATTCCAGCAATACACATCCAAAACATAATGATCTGTATATAGTTCTGCCAGGATAAACAACAGCTTATTAAAACTCAGGAATAGATGACTTTTTAATGATCTCTTCCTTTGGGAAGTATCTGTGTTGCTTTTGAAAAAGTATCTGCTTAAAGCTCAAGATCTTTTTGGCTACCATAATAGCATCAGTCAGCTCTTCACTACCGTTAGATGGATTACCTGGTTTGTTGATGATCCATACCACAAGTACAGAGCTATCCAATCAGGCTTCTGCAAGGCTACATGAGTTTGGAGTGGCATTCTGTTTCTCTGGGGCCCTGCAGCTGCATTACTCATGCCAGATCAAGTCTGGCTAGATGAGGAGCAAACTCAGGGGCAGCACTGTATGAGCATGGTTGTAGCTTGTGAAGCATATAGCTATGAAGTCCTCTCAGAATTGATTGCACCAGCTGTACTGTAACACAAAAAACGCCTCAAGTCCAGAAACCAAGGCATGTATTTTGTTTCTTTGTTTGTTCAAGTACTCTTGTACTCTGCTATCTAGGATAACGAAGAGTTGCTTGTAACTTAAGCATGTGCTTACCTTAATGTGTCCAGAACTGAAATTTCACTTCACGTAATAGCTCCAGCCTTTGGTAAAAATCACTTGTGTGCCAAAGTTCTTGCAATACTTACACTGAAGAAATGCAAGTATATCTAGAAAGAGACAGAAGGACACAGAGAGATACATATAATCACACATCTTCCAGCACTCCCCATGCCGTCAAGAATGTTTTGATCCTCATCTGTCCAAATACCCTGTTATCTTAGCATCCAGTCCACCTATTTTAGACACTTACCTGGGAATGAAGTGGATTGCTTTTTAAAGATGCCTTTCTCTCTACACTGGTTATACAGGGGACCAAGACAGTAGCTTGAGCCTGAACAGATAGAGTCCCAACTGAGATAACTGTGGATATTCCCGCACAGTGAAAATGGAGCAAGTTCCTAACAGAAGATGACACTAGAAAATCTGATTAACACAATTATTGTCTTATCAGTCACATTTTTTGAAACAACAGGCTTCAAAATACTACACAACTGCTGGTTGCAGTTCAGTGGCTGTGAATTCATGACCAGATGTATTTTGTGGTTCCGCACATTTCCCTCTGTGGTGAAATCCTTGCCCTGCTGACATCAGTGGTAAAGTGATAAAGCTCTCATTGGCCAGCTGGGACCAGGATTTTGTTCCATGCAGTGAAAGGATTTTTGTAGCCTTATTGTCCTGTTTCTGATGTTTCTTTGACGTGCATTTTTTCTCGGGCCTTTACTCAGTAGGTGGATTTATCCGTGTCTCCCTTGATCTTTTTATTTTATTTTGCTGCCACATGCAAAACCTCTTGGAATTTTAAACTGTCAGAGGAAGCAAAGAAACTACAGAAATGGTGGAGAACATTTATTTTGAACCTTCACCTTAGACGTGAAGTGATGTGGAATGCCGAATTTCTTGGAAACTAGAGAAGTTCCCTGTTTGTTTCTCATTTACAAAAATAATTACCTCAAAGGCTATTTTTTACAGGCATGCAAGTAATTCACCAGAGAGCTTCAATTCAAGCTCTGTTTTCCTATATACAAACTGTTTAATAGGCTAATTTACAAGGGATTTGTATTTAACTGTAGATATTAACTGCCTTGAACAGATCTGCAAATCAGAGCAGGCGATCCACCTTAGTGCCTTACTAAATACCCAGCTCAAGCCCTGCCTCCAGTCTCACCCACTGCGATGGATCTCTTATTTGTACCCTGATCCATGCTGCTGTACATTCTCCGCTGTTAAAGGGGGTGGATGAACGCAGGCCAAGAGGCCATTTTCCGACCCGTGGTGACTACTAGGCTGCTTACTGACTCAGGCAGAGCCCTCCCAAGAGAAGGGGAGATTATTCCTTCCTCCACCCATCAGTGGAGGGACAGGCCAGGAGAAAGAGAGTGAGATTAAGCTGCTCTAATGGCTAGTAGCAACTGGCAGCTAACATAGTGGGTAAACCTTGCCTTTATTTAGGTACTTTTCTCCTAGTTTACCTTACCATGACTAGGCCAGGCTAATGTGAAAGCCAGTGCTGGTGTCAGGGAAATAGGGGGAACATATGGTGAGTGACATGAGCAGAGCAGCAGTGTTTTCCTTTCCAGGGCAGATAGCTATTAGGTTAGCTTAGCTCTAAAATAAAACCACACTCCAAGAGACATAGCAAGGCTGGAAACTGCTGCAAAAACACAAGAGTGGGGGACTCCTGAGAAGCAGGAGAGAGAAAGACTCAGCTCAAAGGTGACTGAAGTAAGGACTTTTCCAAGACACCCAGAAAACCCCGGTTGTGGTAGCCAGAAAGCTATTGAAAGTAGCTGGCCTAAAGAGCCAGCCTGAAGAAAAGGAGTGCTCCTTCAAGGGGATTTGTTTATACCCTTTTTAGTTTTAATCTGTCTCACTCTGACTTTCCTTGTTTAAAACATTTGTTCTAATTTGTGAAATACACAGCCTAGCTGTAAGTATTCTAAGCACTTCTGGTATTTTTGGTGGGCTTTCTCTAAAGAAAAGGTGCTGGCAGATAAAACTTAAAAGCTCTAGCTGACTTGGATCTAGCAGATCCCACAAGGAAGGCGCTAAAACCACGCTGTCTTAATGCTATATGATTAGCTTTTGCTTCCAGTGGTTAGGTAAGGTTAATTCGCAAAGAGGTCTCGGAATTGGGTCCACTTTCTACATCTACTCTAGGCAGCTGTGTGCAGAATCCATGAAACTACATCCATTAAACTTTTCTCTGGGCTTCGCAACCTGTGTTCTTGACTGAATAGTAAGCTGAGTATCAACTCAGACGGTGGGTTCTGCACTTATTATTCCATATCCAGTAAAAAATATGGATTCAAGTAACTTCAGTCGGCAGATTGAGAATCTAGGTCTTCTTTCTGGACTGATGCTTATATCACTAGTTGCTGCACAAATGGTATATACCACTTTCTTTGGAAGCCGTGTAGTGGAAAAACTGCACAACTTGATCTGCTACCCTTAAAATAAAAATCAGTACAGAAATTAGAAGTGAGGAGAAATAATTAATGCGCTGCACTAATTCAGGTGCTAAACTCAAAGACAGGCAGAAGCTGAGACCTATCCCTGTACTTCTACTTCCTCTTGTACCAGGTGGCAGCGCCTTGATTAGTAGTCAGGAAACACACACACCATAGGCGACACTGACTCTCTCTGTTGCATCTGTGGGGAGCCGGGTCCCTGAAGTCAGCCATGGTCAGGCCTGTGCCTTTTAGGCACCGTAGAACTGAAGACGGATACCTGAAGTAGTCGTTCTTAGCCTGCCTCCAGCCTTGCACCAGCGGCATAGTACAGTGTCCTAGGAAGGGTGGATAACCCTGGAAGGGGAGAGGGAAGGTGTTAAAGAACGTCATTGCTTTCAGTAGAAGGACTCCTAGGGCAAGTGTGTGCTTGACCATCTATGGCTGTATGAGTAGCTGGAAAGAACTGGACATAGCTGGCTGAGAGGGGAGGCAGAGTAAATCAATTAGCTGAGCTGTCACCTTAAGAGCAATAAGAAACGCCTCCTGGGTCAGACCAGTTGGTTCATCTAGCCCAGAACTGTTGCTCTGGCAAGGAGAGTAGGAGATGCTGTGTAGGGAGAGCTTGCAAGCTACACTCTGCTACCCTTTCCCTCGTACTCTCCATCACGCACAGTCATGGGATTAAGAGTATTAGAAAGTACATGCCTACCTATTCTCTTTAGTATCTGTTTATTGACGTGTTGTCCATGAATTTATCTAATGCCTTTTGAACCTGCTTTCTTGTTACACTACTGTTGTCCCCTCCTTAATTTCTCTAGTGTTTCCTGCTGACTGTGCAAAAAGCAGTGTCAAGTAAGTGCAATGCTGACCAGTTCTGCAGCCATCCCATTGCCAAGCAGCAACACAGAACTTCTTTTCAGAATCCAATAATGTGTCCCATAAACAAGCACTGATGTTCAATTCAGCGAAAACTAGATAACGGCCTGGAAACATCCAGCTTTCTTTCCTGGACTTGGAGTTATTCATTACACCAACTATTTATTCCACCAGGCTCGTATGTCGTAATAGAGCAGTCTGCCCCATTGTGGTCATTTTTAAAAGCTCTTAAATATTGATGAAAGCACCAGAAATTAAAGACTATTTCAAATCACCCAAAATACATTCCCTGGAAGGTGAAACATGATGTAGAAACAGTGACTGTTCACCTGTGTAGTGAGATTTTCAAGCTATTGCAAATATACTCAAGGGAGTATATTTTGTTAAAATGTGAATCTGGCTTAGGCTTTATTTGTTTATGATGTATTTAAGCAATTTACCAGAGAAGAATAAAAATGTTGCATATAGCCATGACAAGGAAAAATACTGGTTCCCTTGAAACCGTGTAAACCTTTCGTAGGGCTCAGCTATTCAAGTGCTATTGTCAAGCTTTATCAGTTTGCAGTTTTACATACATTGATCATTTTTCTTGTCTTGGGAGCAAAATCCTGCTTGTTTTATCAATGCAAAAACTGCTGTGTGATTCGTTAGGACTATTCATATAAATAGCGAAAATTGGATTTGGCTTGTCATAGCTATATTGTACATGCCGTCCTTATACTCCCTAAGAGTTTTTCACCCAAGTAGTCTTAACTAATGTCAAGAATGGGTTCACAATTTATTCTTGTGTTTATTTCCTTTGAAAATAATAAATTTCGATTAAGAATAAACAACAATAGAATAGAAAAATCCAGCCCTTCTGAACAAATCAACAGGAACTGATTGGAGGTTTGCAGGCTTGTCAGGTCGACAATTATAGTGAGCAGATGTTATCTGCAGGTTTTTATGGTGGGATGGAAATGCTCAAATGATAAAAAAACTGTCCTGACAAAATCATTTTGCCTGGATAGATTGTGCTTCACTGTGTTTTCTTCCTCTGCTTACTCAGTGTGAAAATGATATTCTAGTGTATTTGACATGTTGCCATTTGACCTGATGTTTGTTTAAGCTTCTAGAAGCTCACATCAGCAGGAGGTCACAGACAGGCAAAGTCAGTGAGTCTAAAAATGGTGCAGAAAAAAAAGATTAGGTTTTATTTGGGTTTAGATTATTTTGAAAGAAGCAAACAGACAAGAATTTAGAGAAAACAAAATTGTGTTTCTCATCTGATCGGTAAAATCATTTTATTAAATGATACAATTTACATCTCTGGCGTGCACTCTCAAATAAAGTGTCCCTTGCTGTGAACAAACAGCCTTTAGAAGTGAAAAGCCTTTTATAAAGATAGTGTAGTCTTTTGCTACTAGGTAGAAATGCAATGTGCGATAGACATTTGGTTGTGTTAAAGCAAACCAAAATGAAAACTAATTGTGAACATCCTCACGTAACAAAACTGAAGAACCCAAGTTTTCAGTTATATTGCATTTTCAAATACTCTGCTTATTAACAGAGATAGCTCTGAGGGTGAACCGAGTTCTAACATGAATAGCAAATATTTAAAATATCACAGAAATTCTTTTCTCACATTTACTGAGCAGATCTGTGCATTCACAAACAAAAATGTAAGGAATACTTGTATTAACGTATTCAGAACTCACGCACAGCAGTCACAGCTGTATGACAGAAAGATGCTTTGCTAGTGGAGGAATGGGATGAAGAAAAGGGAATGAAAAATGCAGAGTGGTGCTTCATAAAGCTTTGTGTGCATTAACATTTCAGTTAGTAGTCAGGGCCTGCTGCTTCCCTTGAAATTAATACATTGTCTGAATCTGGTTTCAGCCTGATTTCCTTTGTAAACAAGGCTGTGTGCTCTGTCTGCATGCCTGTATGTCTGTCTGTCCTCCCATTAATAACTTTGAAACTGTTTCTTTCATTTCTATATGGAATATAGCAGAATAGATCTCAAAAGACAATCAATTGCCCATAGACTTGAAAAATAAGTGGTTAGGTATAGGACAAATACAGTTAGCAGTATTGAGGAAAATGCTGCAGCCTAAAGTCATTCCTTATTAGACATGAGAGAATCCATATGGGAAAGAGAACTAGTAAATCCCCAGCAGTGGGAAAAAATTCTGTTGTGGATCACATTAAACACCAAAGTTAATCTATGATAAGATGCAAATCTACAGGAAACTCGATGTCATTAATTCTCATGTTCCCAGAAATGCTTGTTGACAAATTCTTTCTTATCAATACAAGGAAAATACAAGGCTACAGTTTTTTCTTGGACATTGACAGAATGTCAGTGGTTTTGTCTGAAAGTCTCTGAATCTGCACTTTTTACATTTTTGGTGCGTCTTTGTTTTTCACTGATGTGAAGACAGCTTAAAGCAGCCCAAGTGACAGTAGCATAACGACACATTATTATCTGCCTAATCCGTGTGTTGCACAGGTTATCCTTGAAGGATCATATTTGAAATGATACATTTGCTGGGCATTTTCTTGAAACATAGCCGGTCAGTGAGAGAGAGGTGCCTAAAAAAATCAGGCATCCAGAAATCTCCTTGAATGTAGCTCTGAATATCAGAACAGCTCCTGCTGAAGTCAGTGGGAGACTTTTGAATTCGTTGAAAGTTCTGAAGTATTAAAATCTTGACCTCCAGGGTATTAATGGAAAATTACATTTTTAGGGCTTGATTCTAGATATACTTCGGCACAAGAGTATGTTTTCCCATGTTGCTAGGTAATCACAGCATTAAGTCCTTTTTAATTTCACTTTGTACCATAACATGTTTTTCTGTAATATCAAAATGTAAAAATACTTGTGGCAATTTTTAGTTTCATGTACCTTAATATTAACCACTCATTTCCTTCTGTTATACATATGACATTAGAATTCATAACATTATCTTCAACAAAAATCCAAAGATACATTCCCGATTCTGAGAATTAAAACAATGGTAATTGACAAATTATAACTTACTGGAAACTCATTAATCTGGTTTCCAGTTCAACAGTATAAAGAATATAGTTTAAAACAGAAAGCTGGACTTGACTGGGATTCAGGAAGTCATTTTATTATAAGAATATGGACCACAGTTCAAAATACGTAAGCATTAGAGTTTTCAGAATATCTGTAGTCCTGCTGAAAGTAATGGCCTACACATATATGAACATTTATTGAATACTTAAGGCTTTGGTGTCTTCAAATTAAAACGCAACTGCTGGACCTCAGTTATGCTGAAATCAGCTGAAAACCTGACATGTACTTCCATGGAAATAGATCTGGATCCGGAGACAGGCCCTTAAGGCTAATGGACTATCAATGTTCCATTGATTTCAGTGGGAATTTTCCCAGTGATGATAAGGGAACAGTGTGCAGCTCTACAGAGAAAAATGTTTTTTTGCCTCTGGGACAGGAAAATTTACTCTGTTTATGTGAGTGTATGAAGCTAAGGTGCAAAGCTGGTTTTCAGGCATAACAGGACAACCTTGTTCATTTAGTTTTTCTAAATCATCTGTTCTTCGCATGTTCATAATCTGTGAAAGACATTCATAAGGTGCAATAGCAATATGATGCTAGTTTCAAGGTTTACTACATCCACGTGTTCATTTCCTCCTTGGTCAAAAGGAGGATTGCTTTTGATTTCAAGGGGACTTTTGCTTGACTAGAGACTTACCGCTACCTTAAACTCATTAAGTTTATATTTTTCCCCGTCATGTAATTCCTGAGTTCCATAAGGGGAGCTTCGTGATGCTCTTACGGGAAGCTGGGAAGCTCCAGCTCAACTGGACTCGAGATTCCTCTTCTTCTTTCCTTTATACCAATTATATTTTGTAATTGTTAAAATGGAAAAATGTTTGCAGATGAGAATGTTTTGTAATGTATTTCTTACTGCATATATGTTCTAGCTTTCTTTCTAAACTTACCACTTTACTCACTGTTGACAAAATTATTGAAAATAAGGATAATTAACAGTGCTTTTGCAGAAATTTTAGTTGGTTGTGCTTGACATCTCTTTGAAGAATGCCCCACAAAATGAGGAAGGTGCAGAGCATTTTTTAAAACTTGGGGTATTCCTTTAATGTCTTAACAACATCTAAACTACCCAATAAGCTTGGAATACATGTATTTTTAGCCACATATTCATGTTGTTTAAATAAGATGTAAATGCTCATTATCACCAGCCACAATTATTTACCATCTCTTCAGATCCCTCAAGACAGTTTGATCGTAACCATCTCACCAAATATTTTCTACTCATACTAGACTAATACCACGTAACACATATCATAAACCCTCTTTCACATATCAGTTTCCACACAGTACAGGTATTATTCTTTATAAACAACAAACTTGATAAACACAACTCATTTATGTCTTCCAAACTGAGAATACAAATCAAAAGCCTTCTAAACATTGAGCTACCTAGATACTAAGAACGACTGCCCAGCCAGTCAGTTCACTAGACACTGTAGCAGTAAGTGTTCAGCAAGTAGTGCATTTCACAGAGACACAAAGGCTGTTTCAGCCTCTGACTTGTCTGATAGTTTATTACAAAATTGACTTGCAATATACTTGTCTAATCCCTTTTGTACTTCAAGTATCATGGTACTGATCTCTGTTAGTATCACCCTTCTTCCTATTGTGTCCAGACTAATTGATTAATTGCAATGTGCAGAACTTCATCTAAACTATTCTGAAATCCATCTGCAATGCATGACTGTGTGAGATTAGCATACATGTACATGTTGGAGAAGTTCAGGTACCATGACCATAAACATATTTTAAATGCTTCCATAGTAAAATTATTAATTAATGTTATTTCGTTCGTTCTTTTTTAAAAATGCAGTAAAGAAAACATATGGCTAATAAGCCAGTGCTTCCGAGTATTGCATTGTCATTGGAACTTTCTCAAGTCTGATTATGTCTCGTTGCTTGGAACCCAGATGTCAAATATATCCAGAGAACCTACAAGATCTCTGTAAAATGCTTCTTGCTTTTACAATGCCCAGATTTTACATTCTTTTCTTATTAACTTCACGGCAAGCGTTTGTACTGTCTGCAACTACATCCATTCAGGGTGTTTGTGTTGACCACATTGGTTGTCCCATGTTTCCCACCTCTCCTCCCAAACAAAAACTTACAGTTTTACCCTTTAGAAACAGAACAATCTTAGGTTACGAGTAAAGCCAAGTCCATTCTAGTGTACTAGCCTTCAGTCCTGTGAAAACTGTGCTCCGTTTTGTGTTGCCTCCTCATTTCTTCAGTTCAGAGATGGTCAGGCCAGCAAGAAACTTTCCTTCTTCAACTCAGATCTAAAGCTTGTAAAGCTGGACGACGGGAAAATACGCCAGGTCCTTCTGTTGTTCATGTTGGACGCATCCATCCCCTTGGCTGTGGATTGTAGTTTGAATCTGCTGTTCACAAGTAATAGTCAGACCGGGAATCCATGGACATGATATCAGGATCTGTTCTGGACTGCTGACTGAAGTAAGCATACTGCGGCTGAGAGACGCTCTGCGTGGTGGCACTTGGGGCAGACAAAGTGCTTTTGGGGGGTGATACAATACCTGATTGCTTTCCGCCAAATAAGGTTGTGCTACCACTTGGGACCGGAGGCTCATCAGAAGCTCTTTGTTTCCATTCATCTGGTGGCTCAGGAAGCGTTTTCCTACGAGCAGCTGATACTACATTAGCCACAATGGATTCTTCAATATTCTGGGGTGCAAAAGCTTCATCCACTAGGCCAAGAGGGGATTTAGCTGCTGCTTCCCAGGGAGTAGGTCTCTTGCCAGGCCTGTCAGCTGCTGTGCCTGGCTTGCTAAAGTAATCAGGAGCAGGCTGAAAGATAAGAGGAGAAGTAGGGGACATGGCCCGAGAAATGACTGAAGAAGGTCTCCCAGGAAGTGATAATGAGCGTCCACTGCTTCTTTCCTAGAAAAACAAATTACCAGATATAACTGCAGTCATTAAACACCAAAAACGGAAGCCCATTCTCCTCACTTAGAAACTGGAACGACAAACTCTGAAAGCATATGAGCATATGACATCCTGGCAATCCCTTTTTGTATCTACTGGTACTCTTTAATACTTGAGTTTATTGGAAAGAGAGGAGATATTAAAAAGGAGGAAGAGAAAGAGACAGGAACAAAGATGGAACAAACTGAATTTTTGAGGAAAGTAAATAGACCAAAGAAAGATTTCCATTAACTGAAAAGATACAACTATGTTAGCAACCTTACAGCTTTACTTCATCTCCACTACTTAGCTAGCATGCCTTCTTCTGAAAAGACCATTCTTAGTAATGAAAAAGGTCGTCATGTTGTGTGTGTGTTCTGTGTATGTTTACAAGATTCTGTCTAACGTTCAGGCACAGCCTGAATTTATTTAATTACAGGTTCTGTTTAGGACCTCTATCCAAGAACATATATTTGGCAATCTCCTTTTAAGAAAGGCATTTCTTACTCTAAAATTTTTAGACTCACCCTGAGTGGAAAGGGAACAAAAATGGACACAAAAATTTAAAAATATTAGCGCAATCATTTCCTTAATACCCTTACAGGATAGTACTTAACCTGGCTTCTTTAAAAGGCACTGCCCTCAAAATGTCAGAACATTCTGACCCATTTATGGAGCAATCCATTCATATTTGACAAATCCTAATCTTCTTAGTAATGCAGAAACTCTGTTCATGAGAAGATTTGCCCACGACAGTCTTCATTTGGCAGTAGATGAAACAGATACAGCCTTTCCCCCATGCCAAACATGTTCCTTGTGTAGACAAATTATATTATTCTTACTAAATAGCCTCTATACTTGTGGTTCCTAAACTAATTGATTTATACCCACTGATTCATATCCTGAGGTTCAAGAATCGCCCTTAACTCTGAAATCTTGTACAAAATTCAGGGCTGAGTTGCCAAAGGCTTGCTAAAATTTCATTCAAAACACATTGGCCCTTCTGACTAGCTTCCAAAAGTTTAAACGTTGTCAACATGATCCACATACCAGGGAAGTCATTAGGTGTCTGATCATACAAATTATAGTTTATCTAGCAAAGATTCACATAAAAATGAATGTTTTATAAGCTTTTCCATCACAAGAGCTTTGAAGCATTTAAAAAAGTTGAATGACCTCTGCTTCACATGGGCTTTTAAATTATGTTTTAATATCATCCTTGTATATAGGGGACAGAAACTGAGAAAAAGAGAACGTACTGATTTCGTAATTTTCAGTGGATTTGGTGGTGTTAAGTCCAAATCTATTAAAAATATCTAAATAATACACAGAAGTTGCGTAAGGAGAGTTTTGACCAATTTACAGCTAATGATTTGTAACAAGACTGTCCTTCTCACCTCTTAGGTCTAACCACCTATTACCAGCTTGCAATTCCAGAGAGGAAACTCCCCTACAATATTACACACATACATATTTTAAATTTACATGAAGTTCTTTTGTTCAGCAAAATACTGCATTATAGGCAGCTTAGCTCAGCTAAATTTTCAGAGTCCTTACTTAAACAATGAGTTCATCGAACATTAAACATACTCGTCAGATCATCACATCTAGACAGGTCCCATCTGTATTCTGTGAGACAACAGCATATAAAAGCAAAAATTACCCATTTGGACGGTAAGCGAATGAAAGAAAATAAGGGTTTTGCCCATAGATATATGATATACTATCAAGAAGAGATTAAACTTCCTCCAAATGTTCATCTAATGAGAGGGATATTTCTTTTCTTACCTGAAAATTTAAAAGTCCAGATAAAAGTTCATGCTTGGGGTCAGTGACTGGCAGACCCAGATAAGCCAGTCACAATAGTTCTCCTTCCTCTACTGTATTACAAGTTCTTTCTTCACTGAATGCACAGAAAACAGTTTCTTCAGTGAGACTGATTAGTGCATTTTGTTTAAATATTTGGCAAGAATAGATTTTTGAAAAGCACAAACTCAAATATGCAAAATGAGATACAATTTCTATTAAAAATTAATCTGATAACCTATACTGTGAAACTACTTAGAAGATAAGATTGTACAGAGAGATGAAAAAGTTGACCAAACAGGTTCAGCGAGTTGGCCAACCTGTATTAACTGCTCTTGGTAGGGCTCTAGATTGTTGTCTGTGCCGAATAGGTAGAAAATTTCTTTTTTATTTAATGGAGATTCCAGTTCCAAGAAAAGAGATCCAAGCTAAGTCAGTATTTGTAGGATTCCAGAGATGAGATGCAAATGGAAATAATACTCTTGAAAGAAGTGATGCATAAAAGACGTGACATTTCAAGACTGTCAGATGAAGATACTGTATTTAGTTCTGTCATGTTTAGAGAAAAGGTCCAGAGATCACCAAGTGGCAAAGATGTCTTTTCAGCCTAACCATCAGTGATAAAGTAGGAGTTAATTTTCTTTGACAGAGTTTAATCTGAGAATGATGAGTTGTTAAATGCATTTCACTAATCTGTCTAACAAAATGGGCCATTCTGCTATGTCACGAAGGTGGAACCTTACCTTGTAAAACCAGAAATACAATATAGACAGAATTAGTTGTCATGAGTTTTATGTATTTTTTCAGTACAGGAAACTATTCTAGGGATAACTTTGTTATCTTAGAAGGTGAAAAAAGGGAACTGGTAGAAGACCAGTGATGACCTCGCAGAAAAACCCTCTGCATGAATCAGTCAATACAATTTAAAAGACACTAGCACAGAGTTTTGACAACCAGATTTGGGGTGGGGGGGGGTGCGTTTTACCTGCTTGAGAACTTCCTATGTCCTTAATTCAGAAGACCTCAGTGAACAAGTGTTTGGAGCTCAAATCATATCAATCCACAGAACCTGTAATGTTCTCTAAATCATAAATTCAGCCTGTAAGAGTTGCAGAAAAAGTAGAATCTGAAGTACTGATAATTTGGAGGATATTGTATCGTTTGGGTTGTTCCATATGAAAAAAAAGCAAAAAATGTAAAAATACTTTGGATATGGAGGATTTATTCTCTTATATAAATCTATTCTCCTTTAATTCTGAAATTCTTCCCATTGTATTAGCTTTTATGAAGTGTTGGTCTGGAAGATATGCAGATCAGGAGACTGGAATAGTTCCTTGAGAACTGATTGTACTAAATTTCCTTGAACTCATTCTTTGTTTTGAACTTTAGAGAGACTCTCAGGGACAAATGGACTAGGTAAGAATCCAAATAATTCAAACTGTCCCATGAGATAAAGAATGTTTCATTATATGAGTAGGACTTTACATGGCTCTGAATGTGATCACCCTGTGATAATTCTATCAGAAGAAAATGCCTATGAGAGATTTTTCCAGTGAAGTCTCCCAAGTAAGCTGGAGCAACCACAGCAATGTACCTGGCCAGTGAGAGACCTGTGCCAATTTATTTGGAAAAAATTATTTCCTTAGAAGTTGGTAAATATGCTCCTTTTCTACCTCAGAACCCAAAAATTGGAGTACTTATTTCAGGTCTTTTCCATTTTGCCAGACTACCTCTTACTTTTATCAGTGCTTTCAATTGGCCAGAGTAGCATATGTATTTTTTTTTTAATTGCTCTCTGCACTCTCACATATTCATGTGTATTTCTAGACCTCATCTTAATAGCTATCATCTGAAAGACTTCCTTACTTTGACGGAAAGATCAGGTTATCTATAGAATGATATCCCTTCTCCCAGGGGACAGCTTTGTTAGGTGCTAAGCATCTCATTTGGAGACTTTGATACTTTCAGTAAGATCTGTATCACTGAAGATAATTAATGATTACTTTGTTCTGGATGGTCATTCAACCCCCATCCAAATTAGAGCAACAGAATTCTCACTGCAGGATCGAACTCTGTCAAACTATGGTGCCGTCAACTGGATGATTCACATCCATAGGCAGTTCTTTAGCATACTTGGTCCTGTTTTGATATTCTTGGATGTATCAAGTTCTTCTCCTTCCCCACTTTCTGAGATAATACTTACCTCCAGATATACTTAATTACATTTCTGAATTTTAGGTCTGACTGTATGGCTTTTGATGGGGAGAAAGAGAGGACCAGTAGTTTTTGAAGGAAGAGGCCCTTGAAGGAAGATTCTTGACTGAATTCTCCACGTTTCTTAAAGAAGAACAGTCGTAACTATGCTGAAGGTAGGCAGAAGAGGGTTTAAAGACCTACTCAGGAGATCCAAGAATGTACAAATGTCTTTGGCTAAAGTGAGCCCTAGTTATTTTGAATTACAGTCTTCCTAAAAGAAATAGCAATCATCATTGTCTACACCCTAGTAAGAGCAGACAGCACAGAGAGAATGAGAGAAAATGTAATATGAATTTTATTTTTAATAAATCCAGGAAAATTAAATATCAGTTTTGGCCTGAATCAATTCTATTGAGTTATTGTAAGGTGGGTGGAATTGTGAGCAATTGTAAACCTTTGGATTTCATGGGATATATTTTTAATTTTAATATCCATAAAAGAAATACAGCAGATATACCAGCTGTGTGTGCTATGCCATTATGCCTCAGTGCTTACCTTAAGGAGGGGGAGTTTATTCTCTAAGCCTACTCAGTACCAAGATTGTTATGGTAGTATCTATCGTAATAGAAGTAATACAGTAGAACCCTGTACAGCAGATTTGTGCATTTGGCTGAGTAATCACATAGACTTTGTATAGGGACATACTTCTGCAATAATTTACTTAGATCCAAGTTAGAATATTTGTATCTACCCCAACTTTATTCTGAAATTGAATAATCTTTGGCTTCAGAACATAAAATCCCCACGTTTTTTCATGCTCTGTGGTAAATAGGTTTTAAGCACTCCTAGGAAAGCGTAATTTTGCTAAAATGTAAGCATGTCTTAAATGTAGACCCTGAGAGATGATTAATGATTGTTTTCATTGCCTTTAGTCTTGTCACTGGTGGAGGTGTTCCTAGAATGAAAGTCTAGGTCTGGACATTCCTGAATTGAAGGGAGATCCATATTTGATATTCATATACTAATGTCCATCAGCAGTAAAGTATTCAGCCCCTTTGAACTGACAACAAACTTTGAAATTTATGCAGCATTTAGTCTCTGGAATTATCATTCATTTACTGGAAAGTAGCAACCAGGCCTAGTGATACTCTATTATTCTCCCTTCATATCTTATTCTTGGGGATAGTTCTTTTGGTATGCAGGTACTGAACAGAATGCACAAACCCCAGGTTGTAAGTGAGACAGTGAAAATATAAAGTACAAATGGAGAATAACTATTCTACCTTCTGTCTCCCTTATGAAGAGCATAAACAGGGGGCTAGAGCTCTTCCATTCTTCCTCCCAGCAATCAAGGGAGAAGGAAGAGTGATATGCTATCAGAATGATTGAATTATCACAGATTGTATCACTGTAATCTTGTTGTAAAATATTCATTATAATACTGTACCAACATTCAAAGAGCTGTTAAGCTGCAAAACAAATCGGAACACCACACAGTGAATAATTTGTGCTTTCCATTGCCCTGTGTGAACAGTTTTTCAGAGAGAAAAAGCTTTTCTACAATAGCTTTGGAAGGGAAGGCGATTCTTAAATAACAAGAGGAGGAAAGACAGTTCAGAGCTGTCCATTACCATCATATAGAATCCTAACAACTGCTGCTGACTACCCAGGTGTCTATGCGAAGAAATTAAACATTAGTTTCAGGTTAACATAGATTTTAAAAATGCAAACTGTTTTTAAACTGATTAGTGAAGCAAACATTTATTGTACCACAAGCATCTTTGATATGTATAAATTGTATATTAATATAAACTAAAACAAATATAGTATTACTCCCAAAAGAAACTATTTCAGTATATAAGTAAATGAATGTAAACACGGTACTTATAAAAGATGTGTGTACACATATATTTTTGTTTATACATAAGTAGAAAGAGTGTGAATGTGTACCTTTGATTCTAGTTAGTTTAGCTAAGTCAAGTCCAGAAAGTTGTTACATAGAACTTACTGCTATTTCAGATTTCTTTATGATTATGAAAAGCTGAAAAACAAAAAAGTGTATTATTTAGTTTCATAAAATAGTGCACATTTTTAAAGGCAAAAGTTAGAAAGATCTTTTTTCATTTTACAGACCAAATGGGAATGCAAAATACCACGTAGTGAAAAAATTTCACAGTAACTGGTGTTCTGTCTCGGGTGGTGCATCTCCTTAATAAGGTAAAACTGTCCGTGCACTTACATGCTGAAACTTCCTTTTCATTGATTAAGCACATGTAGGTTAAATTTTCCAAAATGTCAAGAATTCTATTTTCGAAAGTAGCTTAGACCCTTAACATTCCACATCTCATAGAAAATTCCTGCAACATAGACTCCCACCTGATTAAGTCACATGGAAAAAAAAAAAGATTTACTTTGGTTTCTCAGTCATTAGGACATTTTTATTTTAATCTTTTGATTGTAGTCCTGGTCCTTACCCCACATGAAGGCAGGTTCAAATCTGAATTAACATTAGCATTGTGCTAAAGGGGACAAAGGAAGTGAGTGGATAAAACAGTTGTAGTATTGCAAAAAATGACTCTTTTCATAAAAAGCTCAGAGTGCTGTATTTCTCATTTTGCTTCCTATTGGCTTGTAATGTCTACTGCAGTTAGAGATCAAACAGTTGGAAGACAGTAGAACAAAATAAATAATACTTAATTTTTATAGTTATGTTTATACCTCTTTCCAATTTTTAAAAGATTTTTGAACGACCATAGAACAACATGAAGAAGGAAAATGTAACGATAATCTTAATTTGGCTTTTTCATCCCAAGCCATTTACAACTTAAACTTTATTTAGCGAAAAACCAGTTTGTCTCTGCTAGCTCTGGAGTAAATGCTACAGCTATTTTAGAGTAAGCAATATGACTACTGAAAAATTGGAAAGAAAAGGGAAATAACCACATTTATTCGAAAATCTGGAAATAATTTAAACAGGTAAAATGAAACTGCTACAATTGGAATGCAGCACTTTGGTGAATGGGGATATTAATGGCTGGAGAGGCCGGGAATTTAGTATTATATCCTAGCTGACTGTAACAGGTAATGCCTTATCAGTGACTGTACTATGACTAATAATAGACTAGGATCACATACTTCATACACTATCCAAAATTCCTCAAAGCTGTCTAACCAGGGCTTTCTTTTAAAAATTTATAGAGACTTTTAGAACTAGAATCTTATTTGTTCTAATTTTAGATTGTTTCTACGTGTGGTTTTATTTCAGGCCGTTAATCATAACTATTAAAGTGAGAATGATCTTATTTTTCCTCACTAGTAAAAGAACTAATGAAACAGCTACTGTCAACAATTTTACATAAGCTGCATGACAAGTTCTAGTTTCCACAGTGAAGTCCTTTTTCGTTGTCAAGTAATACTAGAAGGAAAAAGTAAAATATTAGAATTAGGCCTTCACTTCTGCAGAAAACCTACAACATACACAGAAAAGAAAGGTAAGAGTGCTGGTAACCACTCATAAATTAATTATTGACTTAGCTCAGCTTGTTTCTGTGTAAATACAAGAAAATTAGTGCTTGATATTGCTATTTAATCTTTATCCATATCTGATTATCAAAATTAAAAACAATTATATCTATAATACGCAAATGACTGAGGGTTTTTTTGGCCATAGGCCTCTTAGTTTTCATTGAAAGAGACGGTTTAGTTCTGATAGAGAAGAATATTTGCTGCCACCTTCTGGAGTTTAATATTACACAGCTTAGAAGAAGGTCTTACAAGATGAAGCTTGGCTTATGTGCGGATAAATATTTGAAAAACAAGTGCAAAGGTAGTCCTAATTTCTGACCTTGTGGTTCTGTATGAGCAACGAAACCATTTTAGATTACTATGAAGTAAAGGAGATGAGCTAATGATCTTTTTCTAAAATCAAAGAAAGTAAATTTTGACTATATTGTAATACTTGAAGCTCGCTGAACGTTTCCAGACTGTAAAATAAATTATAATTTTCTTATCAAATCATTCAAGCAAAAATGTTCACTCTTGGCTTTTTCTTATTTATTTCATCCCAAATGGTCTGACCATTTCAGGTCATTTTAACCAAATGAACCCAAAGATTTTGACCATTTCAAAGAACCAGAGCAGGGAAAAATACATGGCAATGCCAAAAAAATTTATCATCCTTTTCCTTGAAAAGTGGTAGCACGTCATGCTTTAGGATGGGTTTGAGACTAATCTGCATATCTGAAGTGTTTCATATTTCCATGCAGACTTGCCTATGTATATTCAAGTTGAGAGCCTTTCAGAAACTGTAGTTAATATAGTCTCAGTGGGAACAGTATGCTCAACAGGAACACCTTACAATTTACCACCTGGTTCCCAAGAACTCTGTAAGCACTGATAATATTCTGTTAGGCAGCAGGACCTTATCTAGAATTGCAGCTCTAAGGCTGCTAAAGGCTCTGGGGTATCTGGGCGCTGCACAAGAGAGCAGGGACACTGTCTTTCTTTTGCTTTCCATACCTGCCTAAATTGCAGGCATACTCCCACAGGCAGGAGAAATCACTGCAGCATACCACAGGTCCTGCACTGCCTGCACAGCTGGGTTTTCTTTCCCCAAATACTAGTTTCTGCAGAGGTGTGGTGCATACCCAAATGTCTTTCCAGCATGAGCTCAGGACATCAGGCTGCACACTCGCTGATCAAGACTGAGATGCACTGCAGAGCATGCCCACCCTGTCACAGAGTCAAAGACTTCCTGGCTGGGCCCAGGCAGCCTGAACGAGGAAGGAGACTTTCAAGAGGGTGGTAGGAACAGGCAATGGAAGAAGAGAGAAAAGAATGGACAAAGGAGAACTAGGAGTTGCTGATATTTGATACAGAAGGAAAAACTGTATGCAAGACTGGCTTGGAAAGTGATGAGAATAAGACCTGATGGGCAAGGTTCCTGAGCTTGGAAGAGAAGCTTTAGAAATAGAAAATTGACTTGTGTACCTGGCAATGAGGCTATGATAAGGAGATAGGACTGAAAAAAAGAGATGATGACATGAGGCAATGGAAGTATGTTTGGGGAAAAGAGCCTGTGCCCACTACAGTACACTTTCCTCAGAGCTCCAGAGAAATAGGAGTTTGTCCTTCCCTGAGCTGACTACTGTCAGAAAAGACTGTGAAACCCCACTAGGAACCTGTGCTGTCCTCCCACTGCCAATTCACAGGTGTGAGGTCAACATGAAATTGCTGCCAGTTGCTATACTAACTCAAATGGCAGTTCTCCCTGATGGTTCCTCCCATGCTGGAGGGCCCTCTTAGTTACAGTACGCTCTGTGGTAATATTCTTGGGTTTGGTTTATTCTTCTGAAAAATCTTTGGGACATAAACACACAAAGCTACCTTGAAGCAACGTAAGTAAAGTTGGAAAGTCGAGTATTGAAAAGTTATGAAATGCAAGCATCATTGCCCAGTGCAGATGAATTTAATTAAATTGCAGGACCTCTGCCCCATCCAGAGCAGAGTCAGGGCTTCATTTAGAAAGTGTTAGGATTATATAGTAAAAAAGCATATTATGTGGGAGACGCTTGCACCAGTTGGATTTCGTAGCTGGTCACAGAGGATTGCCTTTCTGGGCTGCCGTCGGGAGATCTGTGATCTGTGAATGCTTGCAGACTGGTGTTAGTGGGAAGCATAGTTTGATATAGTAACTACTTCATATACTACTGGACTCTAAAAATCCTAAGTGCCTCAAATTGGACACCCAAGGCTGCTAAGTGTCCTAACATCAATGCCTCACTCTTATGCATACTTTTCCTATTTGTAAAATGCAGTAGTGTAAAAATGAATTACTGCTTCCAAATCACTTGGATACTAAGCAGAAAAACATGACGAAATAAATAGTTCTGCATGGAGAACATGCTTCAGAAAGTGTACATTAAATAAGGAGCAGTGCCACACACAGAACAATGTCAAAACAAAACAGTGAAGAGCTATTCCTCAAACGAGCAGTACCATTCTGTGCCTGAATGAGTCAGGAGTCCTATGGAAAAAAATAGCAAATGATCACATGATTACAGGTGGTATTGTCACACAAATGCCTGAGGGGGCTGTGTGTGTGTGTGTGTGTGTGTGTGTGTGTGTGTGTGTTTGTGTTTGTGTATACATATATATATATGTAAAGGTCAGGTCCTTGCCTAAATACTGTTCTGTAGCAGTTCCAAGTCTGTCAAGTTTCTGAGTCAAGCCACCTCTCTGAAAGTAATCTTAGACTGAGAAGAGTTTTTAATTTTGTGTACCTGAGGTGCTGACAGCTATGCAACAGAGTACAGCACAAGTGCAGATACACGTCACCATAAGAAGTTTAGGTATCTGCCTTGCATTTTGTGGCATTGTTGGAATTTTTAATGGTATGCCATCATGAAAAGATATGCTTTTTTCAGTTGTCACAACTCTGCACTGTGCGCTATCAGCTGAACAAGCAGCAAGGAAGGATCTGAGAGCCTTTTCTGAAGAAACTTACAGCCCAATTTAGTTTGTAAGAAAGGCTCAGGTAGCATAGCTAGGGCTGCCAGAAATATCTTTACATATCCAAATGTTTACTTAACCAAAGAGAATTAAACTGCAGAGAGATTTTGAGGTTCTCTTATTGCCACATTTCAGGCTATTTAAGGCTGCTTAGGTTCCATTTTTAGTCATAGGCCTGATAGGAGAAAATTGCCAAGATTCTAGGAAGAAAACTAAGTGCACCCTGATGCACATGCTTTGCTTTTGGTCATGGCAACAGAGCCATATACCAGCAACAACATGTACAATGAGACTTGAAGAAGTAGCATTCTCACAGATCAAAGAAAAAATCACTAGCAGTTACTGACATTTTCTCAGTGAAAAATGTAAGTATAGTTTCTCAAAAACTTTCTTAAAAATGAGAACATTTGTCTGCAGATAGTTACTGTAAAGAAACTTCTGCTTCTGATATAAATAAACTGAATTCTCTGTTCTGCAGTCAGTTAAAGCTCATACTGAAATCAATGACCGTTGTTGCTCAGTGTCACCCTTTGTAATCAAACATGTGTTGCTGTGGTTGGGATGGTATTTTATTTCTGTGTTGTCCCCCCTTTTCTTCTGTTCGTTCTACATTTAAAAAAAAAAAGTCAAAATCTATCCTTTGAGATATCTGCATAGATAGAATCATCAAAAATAGCCATCTGTCTGTTCAGCAGTTTACTCTTTACAACTCTTTAGAAATGACCTGGATACTCTTACAGTAAATTATCTTGCAGTTGCCTGGGAGCATGAAGGGTTTCTCCCTTTTCAAGATTTCTATCTCAAACCATATAATAAGAATCAAGAATTCTTGTCTGAAAGCACTTACTGCTGTTTCATTGATTACCCCACAGAGCAAGCCCTCATCCAGAAAGTACTGAACCATCCGTAAGCACAGGTCAGTAAGTAATTTTACTCATAGCTGTGTTTACTCAGCCTAAGGGAATGTACAGTTACTATTATATCATACTACCATGTAAGTTCGTGCAGGTCTTATTCCTAGACTTAACATGCATTGAAATGAAAAGCAGTTTGTCAAGATTGTTACAAACAGGAATAGATTTTTTCCTCTGAGAACTGCATAGAGAACCGCAAGTGCTTCCTGTAGTAAGTGTCCAACCTGAAGAGCACTTGTTAAACATAGCTCTTGACAGATTCCAACTCCTCCCTTACTATGTAATTCCATGCAAAGGTAATGTTTACTATAAAGTAAGAACAGTCATTGTCATGTGTACTGTGAAGCTGTAGCAGTGGCTACCAAGTGTATTATGAAATTACCAGGCTCACGTATTTTCCCCGGAAGTCTACCAGCAAGTGAGTAAAGTCAGAGCTTCTGTATCCACAGTTTTTTGAAGATCTTATCTTCAGATTTCTTCTGTGTATAACATGTCTATTTCAACCTGAGTAGAATCATTACAAAATAACATCACGCCAAGCTGTGTAGTTAAGGTTTGCACTTGCCATGCTGAACTGCCAAAGTGATCAGCGTAACCCTGCGTGCTTAACTTCAGGCAAATAAGTTTTTATGAAAAAGGCATACTGAAGAGTGGATCTTTTTATAACAAACTTTTTTTTTTATTATTCCTAAAGTTAGAAATTTTTTAAAAAGGGTCCTGGAAAAAGAGAGGAGAAAGATTTTGCAAGTTGTTAGTTGCAAACAGTGCTGCTGTTTGGCTGGCATTTTCCCTACCTCGAGGTGTACAGAGGATTCTCCGCAGAGGCTGGAGCAGCAGAGCATGCTGGTAAGGCTGGTCCTTTGTTGAGAAGTTGTCCTGGTTACTTGGTAAACAGTGTTCCTCCCAGCTCACATCATCTATTATCAGATTGTCTTTATAACTGCTTCCCAGTGTAGCTGAACACTTTTCTATCCTCCCCTTTTTCAGAGTTCACCTTAGCACTTTCAAGAACTGGCATGTATAGGAGCTGTCTGTGATAATATGTCTGTATATTCATGGTCTCTCAAAACAATACTTTACTGATAGGGCCTCCTTTTTTTTTTTTTCCCCCAGCACTCCCTTTTCTTTTTTTGCTTGGTATAAGTATTTCAGTTCCTTCACAATACCTTCTTCTAAACAGTAGAGGAGAAAACCATGCCCCATTATGTGAGTACTCAGTCATTCAAGGAGAATCTAGCAAATTTCAGCAAAAGGCTGGAAATCAGTCAGCCATCTCTGTGCAGAATAATTAAGCCCTCCTTGCTGTTTTTTTTCTCTTCTTGTACTTGCAGGGTTTCATGATCCTCTCATAGGTATTTTGTCCTGTATAGTCTCTGCTTTTGTGCTGAAGCTTTCTCCCCACTGCTTGGCTTCTACTAATTGTAGTAGCTTTTTGTCTCAAAACTGCTGCTCTGCCACTTAACACCTATCTCCTATCACCCTCTCCTATCTGAACCACACATCAGCCCCTCAATTCCTAATTTCTGGAGGTTGCTGATACCTCAACATATTAGTGCTTCCTTGCTTCAAATACTCCTTTACATGAATTCTGAACATTCATTTTAGGGTGAATAATAACAGCACTGCCAAAAGGAAAATAAACTCATTGCTGCATGATTGCTGTGGTGACAGCAAAAGAGAACACAGCAGTTTTAGCACTGATCTTGTATCTTTTGGCTCTTGAATGTCTTAGATAAAATAAAGTTAGGTATACTTGGTGTCAGTGCATGAAAACTGGTCAAAAAAACCCCTCGTTTTGTTAGCTGGTCTCAAAATGTTATTGGCTTGACCTCAAACAAAATGAATTTTCTATGTTTCTAGCAGTGAAGTAGGCATCCTCTGCTGTAAGAGCACTGTGACTAAATCAGGATAAGTAGTCTTGATATGAGTATCTTGACATGAGTATGTGTATTACAGAGTCCCAGTCCATTGGCCTGGTGCTTTTGGAACTAAGCAGCTTATTCTAACTGGATATTGTCATGTGTCTTAGGACACTGACAAAATGATTCCTTGTGTAAGAGCGCAGAAAGCAAGCGAATGAGGCTTACTTGTAAGAGATGGTAATGTTTACTTTGTAAATGTTACTGAAGAAAAAAATCGTTGAACTATCTGTCTTATTTGTTGCATAGTATGTTATGTCTTGATGAGCAGGAACATGGTAAGAGTCTAGTTCCCCTAGAAAAGGGGAGAGAAGTTAAGGAGTTGTTCAGGAACTAAATTTTGACTCTTATTTTTGCAACAGAACTTTTAACTTTCTGTCTAAAAGCTACTACTCTCCAAAACAAAAGATTTCAATTCCGGCTTTATAACAAGGTTTATAATTTAATGAGAATTTGAAAATATGTAACCCGTCATTGAGGTAGCTATTTTCATGGAAAGGTGCTCTAGAGTGTGAGATCCAAATGGGTGCAGTATAATACTTATAATATGTGCTATAGTTAAATGTGCTTAAAATAATATAAGGCATTTATATAGCTTTTTTAATATGAACATACTGGAAGTGTTGTTATTAGAAGTGGCCAAAAATTCATTGTTAAATATGCTCACATAGTAAGCACAACCAGTGTTTCTTGATGGTCTTTTCATATTATATTAAAATAATTGTAATCGTTTTTTGAGAAAACCGTTTACAAAAGTTCATTTCCCTTTCAAAATGAAATTTCAAATGGCTCCTCTTTATATAAAGAGTTCATTTTCTTGACATTTCTGCTATGCTTCACATCTAGCTTTTCATTTGGACCTGTAACAATGCACAGCTGAACTCTCTTCTTAATACCTGCTTCACAAGAGATTACCCTTTGGATAAAACTGTTTATTTAAGTAGGCCAGTTTTCTTCTGAAATATTAATAAAAATTACTGACTTACCTTATTACTAAAATGAGTCTTGAAGCCAAGTCAGATCCAAGCATGTAGAAGGATGTATGTATACAAAATTGGATTCAGACTTGGACTTTGATTGGGATTTTCAAAAAATCCTATCTGAGCTAGGAGCACTAGTGGTACATGTAAAATACATGTAGGTACTTTAAAAAATCCTGCTGTCATTACTATCGGCCACACTAAATACTAGTATTTGAACAACAGCAAGACATCCAAATCTGATCAAAATCCAAATATTCAGCTTGGATGCATTTCATGTTCTTCTGGACAAAGTAGAAAGAAGATAGGTCAACAGCTATATTTTATATCACTATCACAGAAGCTGACTTCTTTCTTATTGCTGTATATATAGTTGACTCTCTAAATAAACTTTGGTGCTGAAAATGAAAGAATTAGGAAAATGATTTTCAAACTGACAGTTAGGCATTTCTGTCTTCAAACTGAATTTAGTTCTAGGTAAATGGCTCAGGAAACTGAAATGCTCTGTTTCAATCCACAGCTCTCCTCTAGTTCCTATGGACTTGATTTTTATCTTTCTGGAGAGGTGATTTCCTTTGGAATGAGAACAGAGCCCAGCTTCACCCCTTGTTCCCTCTGCCAATATTTGGAATAATAATGCCCATTATATTACTTGGAAAATGATTTGGCATGTAGGCATATATATGCTAGAAGCTAGATTGCAGTAATCCACATATTTCACACTGGGCACTGAGCAGCTGGTGAGGACTTCCAAAAGTTACTGACTTGAGCCTGACTGAACTGATGACCATGCAGTGTAAGCTACTGTATCTCACGAATAGCCACATGCATTACCCTCAACCCTTGTGTTAAAAGTACAAAACTGCTAAAAAACTCATTAGGGAAGAATTCTTTGTGGGCAGGAAGGTGCAAACAAGTACAGAAGTGTGATTATAATTTACAAATGTATTTTACAGGAGAAGACCTTAAGTAAAAACATATAAGGCAATATGAGGCTATCTGAAAGTGGTTATATTTCTCTGTAGCTGTCTAGTAGCACTACCTTTATCTCTGGTTTAATTTGTTCCAAGGAGATACTACTATTTTAAATTTCTATATAAAATAATTTAAGCAACTTAATATAAGAATTTTAATAGAGCGGAAGGAAGAAAGGAAGGAAGGAGACAGGGAAGGAGTTTTCATAATAATAGGACTGAATAGCAAACTGAGCTCCCGTGAAATTTACTGTCAGTCTGTACATATAAATAAAACAACTCAAAAAAAAGACAGAGAAGAAAGGGACAAGTTTAATGGTAGAAGAAAAATACAGCATATTGACAGTGGAAAAGAGAGGGAAGGGAGATCTCCAGAGGATTAAAACGTTGCTATTCCCTATTCCTAGGCATATGCAGCGTAATTTATTCTTGAGCTTTCCAGACTAACTAGTTTTTTCAAAATTTCTCACCATTCTCCTGAATTTAAGAGTAAGATGGATCACTTGGTCATTTTTTTCTAGTGCAGTCAGGATCCCAATCCAGAAGTCAAAGGGGAGAATGGGATTCTGGGGGTCCAAAATTTAAAATTTAAAGGTACAAAATTAGGCTTTCTATTGGCTTAATTAGGCTTTGATTCCAATCTGCTTTTTTGCATGTACAACCAAATGTATTATTTTCAAACTTGATTGCAGGTTTTGCTCATAGTGGGGAGCAGCTTATTCATCAAGATAGTTCTACTAAAACCATATGCACCAGTATGATATAAAAGATCCATAATCTGGTCCATAGCTAGTTGGCTGGTAACTTAAAAACATATATATCAACAGATTCGACCACCTTTATTCTCAGAGTGATGCTTTAATCTTTTAGTGTAGCACTGGGAGATGGATCCTGATACACTTAGTTGTGTGAAACAACACTCTGTTTCAGAACTAGCACCAGTGATGTTAACAGAACTGCTTACTGAATAACATACTAAACTATTCAAAGATAGCCCCTTGATTTCAGCAAGACTGCATATTGATTGCAGTATTATTCAATAGGATTCAAGATTACAAACTCTAAGAATTTTCTACAGTAGCAGTATTTCAATCTTTAATTCCCAGTACTTAATGTATTGGGTAATATAATGTGGAAGGTGAAAGTATAAGACCAGAGTACAATGATGAAAATGGAAGAAGCACTGTAAAGCCCAAAGTGAAAATAAGAGAACACGTATGAGAGACGAATAGGAAGACAAGGTTATAATTCTGTTACACTGTTGTGTGCTTATTTCTGTGGGGCATACTACTCTTATTGCAAAAATCAGTACTCTCAAATGTATGTGTCCCTTCTGTTCTTAATCACTGTGCTTTCATGAGAAAATATTGCATTTCATTGCAGCTGCAAAACTCAGCTCACCCTTCTGACTGTCCAATATTTTTGGTTTACTGGCTTCTATAATTTACTTGCCAGAGTCAAGGCAAACCTTGGCTAAAAATATGCACTTGGGATGTCAAATTTAGTTAAAAATTTCCCCAAAATGGGAAATTTTTAACAACTTTTCCAGGTGTTTTTTTTTACCTCCTGTAAGTTACTGTTTTTCAAAACACTCCAGCATCTCTTATAGCACATTCTCTGTGAAATCACAGAGGCAATTTAGGATTTTGGATCAGAGCTGATCCACATAACTTATAAACTAAGCCCCTGACTGATGAATCAGATTCCTGCAGAATGACCTTTGTGCCAGGACAGATTCTCACTGAATTCAGTGGGACTCTGTGCAGATCCAAAGGTCTGTCCACCTATATCCTGCTAGTAATCAGTCAGAGTCTAATACTGTATCTATTTTATGCTACGTTAGTAATACATATCACTATTAATATTATTTAATAAGGCACTTTTTAAAAAATAAATTGTCCTCAAATCTCTAGGTCATTAGAATATAATTCAGGGTGTGGGGGAGAAAGAAAATTCTTTTCTAATAGTTTGACATACCAAGAATACTGCTTACTGTCATTTTTGTTGTAGTAGTCTTAAAGCAAAGAAACAAGTGTCCTGCTTACTTAATACAATGGTATCTATCCATTTCAGAATGTTATATGTATAAAGCATGTGATAATATACATGAATGTGCTAAAATTTTTATCTATTTTCATTCCTTAAAAAAGTTTAAGTGTTTTGGACCCAGATTTGAGGTGATAATCTGAAGTTATTAAGTAAGCTAAGGACTACTGTTGGCACTCGGTGTGCCAGGTTACCACTGCAAACAATTCATTGCAAGCAAAGTGGACACTGAGTTGCGGCTACAAGGTTTACTCTTCAATAACCGATGGCTTCCACACCTGTGCAGGGACACCAACTTTCTTTGCTGAAAATTTTGGCCTCGGAGCAGTAAACAAAGAGGATGTGATGGTTTCTGGCTTAGAAAATGCAGAGTAACCTGTAGGTGAATACGATTCATTTACTGGGGTAGAGGCATTTGACTGGAACGAAGGTTGTGAACTATAGGCTGGTACGGAGTACACTGAAGATGCCCGGACATTAGTAGAAGAGCCAGCACTGAGTGGTCTTAAAGGTAGACCTTGTTTTGAAGTGGACAACTTTGATGTCTGCTTAATACCTAGGCTTTCCTTAGTGCTAGATGGAGGTTGAAAAGTAAATAAAGATGCATCAAGTTGATAAGGCTGATGCTTCATAACATCCAAAGCATTGAGAACTTTCTTAGGTTTTCTTTTAGTATTTTTGGTAGCAGCAGTGGACTGAGAGGAAGGCTTGGTAGCAGCAGGAGGATAAGATGGGCTGAGGATGGGATTATAAGCAACAGGTGGTGGTGCTCGAACATTAGATGAATACTTCCAAGAAGCTGGTAAAGAGGGAGTTGGGGATGAAGCTCGTGCCATGTTTGCTTGCACAGTCTCTGAATCTACAATGTATTTCTCCATTCGAGACTGCCTTCTGGCAAATAACTGTGCTCCTTTTCCACTCATAGCTGGCGGTATCTCAAAGGTTTGCTTCGTTCCTCCAGCACTTGGTGTGGTTGGTGTTGTCTTGGGTGTGTTGTTTGGACTTGCTATGGTTGCCTGAGGCCCTTTAAAAGGACCCGCTAGCTTAAGAGTACTGGGGGGGTGGGCAGGAGGAGAATGGGGATGCTGTGGGGATTTGAGTGGTGCAGGATATGCTGCCTGAGGTGAGATTGGAGCTGGGAAGGAAGGAGCCTTGATAGAAGCTACAGCTGGAGGTGACCAAACTGGTGAAATTGGGGTACCAGCAGTAGGAGAGACCTTGACTGAGGGCTTTGGAGCAACAGGAGGAGGGGTCTTTTGTTTAGATGCTTGAGTCTGCATGAAATTGCAAGCTTCTGCTCCCAAACTGAGGTAGTCTTCTTCGGGTCCTGACTCAAAACCAGCTCCAGTACCTCGTTTGCCTTCTGCGTTGTGTACAAGGGATAATAGGGCAGGATTAGGGCTTACTTTGGGTGATTCTTTGAAAGTGAACATTGGTTTTGCAGTGCTTCTTCTCTTTGCCTCCTGCAGTATCCCAGTTCTTTTGGCTGGCACTGCAATCCTTTCATCTCTAGTCGCTATGTGTTCGGTTGGCTCTGTGGATGACCACGTGATTGGTGCAGCTCTGTTGGCTACGGGAGCTGATACTGGTCTGTATAAAACCTCAGGTGGCGGGCTAATGGAAGCATAGGGAGGTGGTGCTGGTATATCTGAAAGAGGACTAGTCATATTTCTTGTGGGGGAAAATGGCGCAGCTGCTCGGTTCTGAACCCCAGAAGGGAAGGGCTTAGCTGTTTTATTCAAAGAGGCTGCTTTTTGAGCTTCAGAGGTCTGAAAAGAGAAAGCTGAAGCTGGTGCTAACGCAAAGCCGTTCTGTTGTACCATTTTGTCATGATTCTGGCTCGCATCTAGGTAGCTTTTGCTCACACAGGCCTGCCTGCTTGACATTTCTTCCTCTTTTGTCTGATAGGCTGAGCAGCTCACTCTCTGGAAGCTCTCTGACATAGTGGCTTCCCTACGTTCCTCTGCATGCACTGTGCGTGCCTTCATCTCCTCTTGCTCAGCGGTAATCTGATCCATCCTCTGCCGTCTCTTGGCAAACATGAGGGCCCCTTTACCCGTGGTCTCTGGAAGGGTCTGCATCTCGTCTCCACTTTTTGTCTTCTTTTCAACTTCAAGTAGACCACTGTCCCAGTCAAATGTCACAATCTTGCCGTCTTTGTCAATGTCAGAGAAGAAATCTTCATCTATTTCTGACTCACTTGTTGCAAGCAAACTCACTTCAAAAGCGTTTTCTTTGTCCCCTTCTTCACCTTCCCCTTCTTCACCCTCGTCTTCGTAACGTTCTAGCTCCCCAGTACCGTAGCTGACTAAAGTATATTTCCTCGCTCTTTGGCGACGCTTCTTGAACATCAACACCCCCTTGGAATTGGGATTGGGAGCTGCTGTCAGCAGCAATGCAATACTTTTACATTTGGATTTGGCTTCTTTGACTTGCTTTTCTGATAGGCTCTCACTTCGCCGGAGTCCTATGGAAAGAGTTGAAGCGTACGTTTAATAGCATGCAGCCCACAAAAATACAAGGAGTTATTATAACAAGTAGTTCTGCGGCTCTCTGTAGTGAAATTTACCCCACTGTGCCCTTCCCACATATTAAAACATTTATTTTCCTGTTTGTATAGAGGTCATTATACTTAAGCTTTTCCCACAGTAACAACTGTGGTATGAATTCCATACCCAGGATTCCTCCTTGAGCGTCACATCCATAGAAGTTTAAAAGCAACATCACTTTCTTTAGGACTTTCTTAGTTCAACAGGAACGTTACGTGTGTCATTATAACTATTTCTAGCTTTCTGGATTTCTCTTCCCATTAGTCATCTCAGCAACAACCAGCTGGATGATATTTTCTCATTTATTTGATTTCTGTGGTATGGTATTTAGCAAGTGTTTGAATACAGCTCTAGAATTATGGCAGAGATTCCCAGCCAGCCAGGCCCAAGATTGCTTAACGTCTGAGAAGAGTGAAACTGAATGTATTCTGTCTGGTGGTGGTAGTAGGTTGTGTCACTTCCGTATTTACTTTACTCATATGCATTATAAAATGGGTATAGTTGATAAAAGTATGTACACTTAAATGTATTAGCTACTTAAAAGGAAGTATACATTCACAAAGTCCTACAGAGAAACAATATATTAACATGAAGACAGACCTCTGGAAGACAGTGGGAATTTGGCCACGGTGCTCAATGAAAAAAGGTTCCAGTCCTTTAACAGACATCACTTTCTTGAAACATAATCAAAAATTGTGTAGGATAAAACATTTCCAGAATATTTATTTAAAAGATGCGGCAAGAATGTATACACGTTTAAGAACTGAATGGAGGAAGCTCTGCTAACTTCTCAAAAGTATTCAGTAGCGTATATCAACGACATTTCTAAAAGTATAAGTTATTGGTTCTCATAAAGTCATGTGGAACAGGAAGATATGCAGCTCCAAAGCTGCTAAATGGACTGTACATCAGCACCACTGCTCCCTTGTTACGTGACATGGAGCATGTGCCTCATGGGGCAATGCTAATTAGCTGTTGACCCCCATCTCTTTCATACTCTACCTCTGCAACTCATGAATGACAGTCCCACTAGCTTCTCTGTTAAAAAAAGCTAGAATTTAAAGCTGTTCCTGCCTAACTGAGTGATCCACTTCTATTTAATTTCAAACGGAGAAAGTGTGCCTCTGATATATGAAAATAAAGCAGTAAATTGTTTAATATCTTTTTTTTTTTGCTGGTATAAATAAAACAAGCTCATTAAAGAAAGCCATGTGATATATTTTCTATTAATGATCCCTTTAGCCATGTCAGAACATGGAGCTTGATACTTCTCCTATTAAAGACAATTGGAGTTTTGCCATTATGCCAGATGACAGCATGACTGGACCAATGACTCTCACAGGAACCTATAAAAGAGAAAAGAACATGGTGCCCATACCAGCAATTTGTAAAATTTATTTCAGGAGGGCCAAATCATGAAATCCTTGGCTTAGTTCTTTGGCAGGCCAAATGCTTGCAGGAGTCACTGGAGACATTTTCTCAAAGTATTGGCTTTAGCGTTAGGGTGACTCTGCAAACAGAAGTGCTCGCCCTTCATCATGCAAGTTGCACGCTTTCCAACAAGACACTTGCCTTAGCAGGGAGTGTTATTCTAGGAAAGCCTTTGAGCAGGTACCCTTGCATTTCTGTGGAAAGGAAAAATTGAAGCTTTTCACTTTGCTAGTGTATTTTTTCTTAATTCGTTTGCATAGTTATTTAATCAATAGATTGAAAAGATGACAGAGAAAATGTTACCTGCTCGGGTCAATATACTCTGATTGCTATTCCCAGAGAAAGTTTCTGCTAAAGAGATACAGACCTATAATAAGTGTTCTGATCTACTTTAGACTTAAATGCTGCCTTTTAAGTTTTAATTTTACAGTAAATATGTCTTGTATGCAGGGTACTTTCTGCATGCAGATTATTCCCCTGTGCTTGGCATATTTCTAATGTGTAAATATGATTTTACAAATATTTTTATAAAAAGCACATATTTTTAAAGCTTAAATCCATGATCCCTGAGGACAATGACTTGCCACTGGGTTAGAAAGAATTGAGATTGTCATATGTGAGATGGGAAAAAGGCAAGATGTATATTCTACATGAAAGAACAATTTATCATGTAATATGTAGTTCATTCTGTATACCGTTGCCTTTTTAGAGAGGCAGTGCAAGTAATTCACTGAGAAAGACAGGCACAGTCCCACAGTTGCTTCTCACTTCACAGCCAAAATGTAAGGTATGTACGCTCTTCTTTTTTGCTCCATTTAATATGCCATAAATATGTGGATTACGTACAGACACTTAGGCATAAGTAACTGCTTAATCCACTTGCCAATAAGATACAAATGGTTTTCATGCTAAAAATATGCTTACAGAGGAATTAGCAATGGGTTAGCAGGCTAATTCCAACACTGCATATGAAATAGTTTGTTGCTACAGTATATCATTGCACACATTCAAGCACCTTTGCCATACTGCTACTAAATCCCTGGACGGGATTCTTAACGTTGTTGGGAAAGAACAACCAATAGGAAGATCCCAAATGAATAAAATAATAAATAAATAAATTATATAAATTCTTGATTTATACACTCAACTAAATAATATTGGATTGAATTCCATTTTCAGTTTACTTTACGTAAACTTCTTGGGTAGATTTTGAGGCTGACCTCTGGATATGGGGGTCAGAAGAAATAGTAAGTTCACTTTACAGTCTAGAGAAGGCTTACAAAACTGAAAGGATCATATAACAGTTATACACATGCTAGTGTCTGTCAAAATCTCTCCTGCAAGCAACATCAAGCTTTTCTACTAGCTTTTTTTATTATCAACTATTAAGAGCAGTAGCATGGCTTTGATTTTTGAAGATGCAAATGAAAACACAAAGATTTTCCTATAAAAGGAAGAAGAGAGGAGTCACTCAGACCTGGGCAAGTAACTTGCTTTTTTTGTTAATGTTCTACAATTTACTTCTCAATGTACATTAAAAGGCCGGCAGAATTCAGCCCTTTTGAGAGAAGTAAGTACTTTTAGGTGGGCAAAAGAATGAGTTACATCTCAAAGCGGAAGTCTACTAAGCAAAGTTATTCAGCACTGTTAATGCATGGTTATACTCTTGGCCTGTCACCAGGAGCATTGTATTACTCTGAAAAAATAGATGAAGCAAAAATAGAATCATCTTTTACAAGAGAAAGAGAGAGGGAAAGTTAGAAAACATCAGAAAAACCTCTTTAAAGTTTTTTCTAGCACAGTCTAAATTCTGAAATGATGTTTCAGGTTACAAAAGATACCCTCAGGCAGTGCAAATGATTTAGATGGGACATACTTACTTGCGTGCCTCGCCCTGTGCTTGAGAGGTCTGCTGTGATCCCTTTCCGAGTGCTGGTCGTCTTCTCCCTGCTCTGTGCCTTCTGATGAGATTGCAAAGGAGAGGAGGGAAGGAGGTGCTTCTGACTGCCCTCCTTCCACTTGAGAATCAACACACCCCTTTTCGGCTAGAGACCTGGGTGCTTCCTTCTGCCTGTCCGAACAGTCTAGGATCACCTCCACCCTGGGGAGAGATGGAGCTGCACCTTGGATCGTCTTGACCTCTTTGCCACTAGAAATCTGGACTACTTTACTTGACCACTGGATGTTACCCTCTTTCACACCCAGGGGAATTGCAATTACAGGGCTAGTCCCATCCTGTTGTACACTGGGTCCTGTTTCTGAAGGGATGCATTTTTCTGCCCCTAAGAGAGTCATAGCAGGAGCATTGGTGCCCTTGTGCCCCTCATGTGAGAGGGACAACTGCAGCTCAACCATAGTGCCTGGCCTTCTTTCTTCTATCTTCCCTCTGAAAGCAGCCTCATCTGTCACGAGCACTTTGGAGGTTCCTATCACTTTAGGAGTAATTCTGTGGCTCTGTGTGGTCTCTTGTTTCATTTCAGAAAAGTTTATGTTGCTTTCCTCTGCTCCCTGGTGAGTCTCACTGTATATCTCTGTGATGCAGAATTCTGTGTGGGGTGTCTCTTTGGCTCTGTTAATCTGCAGTGTAGTGCTCTCCCTATAGTTCTCATTTTTTATGTTATCGTGCTTTCCGTTTTCTCTTTCAGCGCTCAAGGTTTCACTTGTTCCACTGGAGGATCTGCACATACATAAACAAGTAATTCAAGAAAGTAAGCTGCTGTAAGTACAGCAATTGTAAGTACAGTTACAAAAGTGATTTCTGTATAGTATGTTTTTTTCCCCTAAAATTAATGATTAAAATATCTTTGTATCCTCCACAGTTCTTTAAATTAATGGTGCAGTAAGAGGGAAATTATGTTGCTGCTATAGGATCTTTACTGTGTTCTACTACCATCCTTCTGCAGTCTTGACTTACATCATTACTAACGTCAGTGTGGTTTCACAGACACGTTTCTGTTATATTTGTCAGACAAGTGCTACTGAGACTTCTAGGGCAATACTTCTTCATATTTCACATGTGCGTGTGAAAATTAACTTTGTATGACATCAGAACAGGCATTCGTTTTTATCTCTGTAGCTACGGCAACTGTTTTAGGCACCATCCTCACACGTAGTTCCTGTCCCAAAGAATTTACTCCCTCAGGAACAGGAAATTACTGAATGAGGAGGATAAGGAGGAGGGGAATTAATACTTAAAATACACATCCAGAGAATTCCTTTGAGGGTCATCATCCTTATATATCATGAAATAGTTAAAACGTTCCAGGCCCATTCCAGTGATCCAGTGAAAAGGAGTAGTGAAGCCATACACCATTTCCTAGTTTTTAAAAAACAATTTTCTAAGTGGTGAATGTTAGTATGCCTACCTGAAGCCTGATAAATCTCAGGGTAGCTCCCTTTTGTGAACTATTCATTCCTCTGGCCCAATTAATTAGGCTGTTTTGTTGGTGTTATGACTCCTACTATACCCTCTAGCTTTCCCTTTCCTTACTCTGGGCAAAAGTGACAAGGGTTAATTCCAGGAGAAATCTTTTCTTTACAGGAAGACAGCAGCATGTTATTAAAGCTTTCTGTTGACTAGAAAGTAGGAAAACATTTTTCCAATTCAAGGAAACAGTAGGTACCCTCAGTAAACTAAGTGTTATAGGGAATTCTGAAATCAAGAGCAGGTCCTAGGTACTCTGAAACTTTGGAACTCCCTACAAAGAAAAGCTGGAAGAAGCAACAGAGGAAATAACTCTGTCAGTGTACTGAAGAAGGTTCAATATCACTTGCCATGCGGCATACTGATTGTAGCAGCTTGAATCTGCCTCAAATAGCATAAAATGTATAATGTCCATCACATATGGGGCTACATAAAAGTCAGACAGATTTTAATTTAGGGAGGTCTTTGCGAGTGCTGCTGGATTCCATCATATTATGCTATTTGGATGATCAGTTGTGCTGCTGCTAAGTACAGATAAATTACAGGAATCCATAAACATTTCCTTGTAGGATATGAGACTAGGGGCTGGGCCAGCTAAACGTTAGCCTTTATTGGTAGCTGAGTGATTGTGTGTGTGTATGAGAGAGAAAGATTTCCACCTTAAAAGGCCCTTGCTACTTATGGATATACTTCTACTCTATATAGACATAAACGTGTATCCATGTGTCAAGAGGCAGAGTACTGGGTCTGATCTCCGTTTTGTCATTTATGATTCTGTTTTGTCAAATTATTATTTTTGTTTCAGGTCTTTCCAGCTCACTGCAGGAACAATACCCCTGGTTTAATTCCAGGAAGGAAGAAGCACTCATGGAGTCAGCGCAGCAGGGTTTGTCTCAGAGTCATGTTTTACTCCCTACATGGTGCATTTCATTTTGGTATGCATTGAGCACACTCCTTTCTTCCCCTTAGAAATTCTCTTTGTAGTCCTAGCAGTGGCCTAGGACCTACTACACTGAAGTACAAAGGGCAGGCTAGTGTTTCTGTCCCCCCTCTCAATGCTTCCTGGATACCTCTCTTCAGAATTTGTTAGGAAGGTCTGTAAGATGCTCCCCCAACATGGTATCTGGAGAGTACCTGCCCTGCAGGATATTTTCTTCCTCTGATCCTGCAAACCAAAGATTTTGTGGGGGCTACTGGTCAGTAAGTGATTGGGATTTACAGGGGATCAGGAAAACTTTTTGTAGACATCAAAGGCCAAGTAGCATTTTAAAAGCTACTTGAAAAGCTTAACTTTCCTCCTCCCTGAGACTTCAGTAGGAGCAGAGTTTGGCCAGTGATGAGTGCTTCTGAAAATCTCTTCCTTCATGCAAGCAGTTGAGGATCAGTCAGAAGCTTCCCAGTAAGAAGAAATATTCTCCCCTGCCAGCAAAAGGTGCTTGGATGCAAAGGTCACCATTGGAATACCACCTGAATTCGGCATTATTCTTTCCTTATGATTTCTAGCCTTTTCTTGAGATGATTAACAAATGACTACTCAGGAAAGGGATGGTTTGCTTCTCATTGCCCTCAGAGGAGGACTGGTCACTTCCTGAAAAATCCTTCCAGCGGTAGTTTTGAGAGGGCTATTACCCATCAACACTCCTAGGAGAGGTGCCACAAAGAAGGTGGCAGGAGAGAAAAAAATGTTTTATTCTCCTCTGCCTTAGAAGATACTAACAGTAGGAACAGGGAGTTGGGGAAGGATAGCTGATGAGAAGAAATTCACAGATTCTCCTGGTAAATTCCTGCAGAACATTTTAGTCCCTTTCAAAGCAAGCCAGTTGTTGAGCAACCGTAATTTTCTTAAGATTTCTAACAGACCCAGGGTTTCATTCCATGAAATGCTATTATGAAGCCTAAGTGTTCTCGTTTCGTTTTGATTTTCAGGACGTGTCTCACTGTTCACCATACGTTCAAGTAGGGGCAACTGAGTGAATACAAGATATGCTGTCACTTTCAACCAGAGCATAATGGTGGCCAGTTAAAGAGCAGCAGCAGCGGGCAGGAGTGAAAGCAAATAGAGTTATGTGTATGGCTGCAAAGAATGCAGCCAGTCAGCCACAAGAATCATTTTTTCAAGTGCAGTTCTAGTAGTCATGTCAAGAAGCATGAGAACGTAGATATCACGTGAGGAAGATACTCTTGCTGAACCAGAGTAGTGCAAAAGGTAAGCTGTAATCCTCAGCCATCACCATTCCCCTGAAGTCATTACATTGGTCAGTTACCCAGCCCAAGACGACATGCACAGATAGGGCACGCAGAACATGCCTATTATAAATAAAATGAATGTTCCTTCAGAGCCTCTTGTCCTGAAGGCAGATAATAACTTCAAGTTGCTGGACACATTAGGACAGTTCCTTAGCACACATTGCAGAACACACAGAGGAACTTCATTTGCTCTTTCAGAAGTCCCTGGTAAGCACAGGCAAATGCCTTTTTTGCACCAGAATTCTTCCAGAGGTCCTTTCAGCTTTTCCAGTGACACTGCTCTGTTAACTGTTGGGAAGAGAGCTGAGTCCTGCCCCCTTCTGTCCTGCTACTCCTGCCTGTGGGAGAGCAAATACAGGGAATTGCAGTAGCTCCAGAGGGAGCTGTAATTCCTTCTACAGAATAAGAAAGTCTCTGGTCTTTTCTTCTTTTTCTCACCCATTCTGGAGGCAATTCAGAGTTGATCTTGTCTGAATTCACAAATTCACATTTGGAGAGAATGTGCTTTCAGAAAATTATTCTGGTTTTGGCCCCACTTAACTACTGGTGGTTCAGAACTCCAAGATAGCATCTATTACACTGATCACAGTTACAAAACAGTCATTAGAATGGACTGACATATGCAGTGAGCAGTAATGCTGGCTTGGTCATAAATTTACACGAAGGTTCTCTACTGTAAGAAACTGGAAGCATTTTCAAAGGAAAATGTAACTCACTGTCACTAGCTTATAAATGGAGAGCCTGAGACTCAGCTGTAAGTGACTTGCCCCACCTCATCTAGTGAGGTGATAACAGATACGGAAATAGAATTCATGGTTTCCAGACCCTCTCCCCCTTCTGACTACTAACACATTCTGCCACCCAAGAAGACCATTTGCCGTGTCATCATCAGGGCATATCTGTGCAACACGCTTTCTCCATCTATGCAGCCCATGCTTTTTGTAAGCCTCACTTCCATATCTACAGAGGATAGCAACACTTGGCTACTTCAAAGGGTTGGAAGGAATAGTTAAACTCAAGGCTCTGCAGCTCTCAAATATCATGCTAGTCAGTACCTTGTAAGTATCTAAGATACTTAATAATAAAATTGTTGCATTTGGAGACTGTAGCCTTAATTCTGTGCCTGAACTGTGCTGTTTGAATTATATGCCTTAATTCCTTTCGATCAAATGCTCTATCTTCTCTCCCTTTTTCATACAGGCAAGCAGACTGCCAGTCTTACAGGCAAGCAGACTGCCCATCTTACAGACATAAACAAGAGGTTTATGTATAAACAGTATAGGTCTATAAAATAAGTGCATTCAACACCCACATTTTCTACTCAGTTCACCAAACAGAATTGCACTAAAGCATTCTGAGCATTCCTGTACCTCTTGATAAGCATCTGCAGGACGTCAGTCAAGCTTTCCATCAGAACGATAACTTCGGCATAGGTTAAGTCTCCACAGGGTTTACCATTGATAGACACCACCTCATCCCCCTCACAGAGTCCAGCCTTAGCTGCTTTGCTCTTGCTGCGAACCTACAGTGAGTGAAAAACAAATCCAAAATGGCACAGTTAATTTGAATACAATGGCAATCATGTCCCCAACTTGTTTTATCTGTACCAAAAAAATGGTCAATATTATTGATTGTTTCCAAATCCCTAGTAACACAAACCAAGAATTTGTCCCATATGAGGAGAATACTCCTGTTCTGGTCAATAATAACAAATACAAAAACTTCTCCTGTACTGAGCTTGTAAGCTAGACATCCTACGGGCTGGAAATGTTTTTGAAAAAGGGAGGCGTGGAAGTTTAGGACAACAATCAGTCAATCCAAGTTTAGCAGAATGGCAAAAAAATCTTATTAGCTTCTCCCACAGGTTACCAAAGTTGAAATCTAGGCCAAGACATTAAAAGAAGAGTGTATAAAGTTAGGCTTCTCTGGGAAGAATGTCATACCTGCATGCCGTTAGAGCTGTAGGTATACAGATTTCTCATGTACTGGACATTTTTCCTTAGATGCCCAACTGTAGGGTCAGGTGCCAAACTATAAACATCTGAATAGTTGGAGGTCCTAAATCCACCTTATGTCATCTAAATAAGTGCTGTGATTTATGAAAGTTAGTCCATGCCTGTTAGGGTTTAAGCCCCCACTTTAAGTACTCATTCAAGAACCTATGTGGCTTCATTTTTGCCGTTTCAGTCCTTTTTCCACTGACAGCATGGTATGACTTATCATAGTCATTGTATAACAAACTCTAGGCAGCTTTAACACCACTCAAGGTATGCCATATAGTTGACTGCTATTTTTAAAGTACATATTTGGCAAACAGCACGTTATATTAACCAGGATGCTTGCGGGAGTCTATTTTAGAACTACACATACACATAAAAGGGTTGTCCTTGGGTTCATCACTCTGAATCTTCTATCTGTTGGTGTGAGTCCTTTGGCCTTATATTATATCCCATTTGTAAGGCTAATACATTATCCTTACTAATCCTTATTGCGTTTTCTTTGAATTTGTTATAGAAATAGTACAGTCCCACCGCATTCACAGCAGCAGTCAGTCCTCGCTGTCTCCAGCAGAGCTAGTTCTGATGTATACTGGACTGAGGGTGAAATAGTCCCACTGACTCATGGAATTACCCCCTTATACTGTGGGGCCCCTGGACTGGTACCTAGGAGGCATTTCTGGAGGCAATTTTGGAAAGTTTCTTGAAGTCAGAATGGTATGTGGAAGAATAAAGAATGAGACTGCAAAGGTTCTTCTGTGGTGGGGCCATTTATTTTTGTGGTTTCAATGTATGAATACCCATATGTCATATTATAGCTTTCTGAGCAGTGAGGAAACAGAAGCCTGGTGCGTACAGAAGCCAGTGAGCTACCTTGCAGAGGACTTAACATTTACAAATATGGAGTGGTATGCTGCTCTGTTTATCTTCCCTTAGGCAAGAGCATAAACATCCTTGTACTTTGGGAAGAAATGACGGTTTAGACAGTGTTTAGAAGGTTTTACTTCATACATGAGCTAGGATTTGGGTTTTTGTTACTATTTTTTGAAATAGGAGGGTATGCTATTAAAATTGCACAAAGCATTTTAGGCCTGAACGTGAGTATTTATTATGGGTGCTAGGAACAATTTAGAGTGACCCTTTTTTAAAAATGTGTAAACAGTAATTGTAGCAACATGTAAACTCTGAAACTGTGTAGCATGATACCTAGGATGTGAGAGGAGCTCGTTTCTATTTCTTTATTGAATGTCTGAGAATTCAGGGTCAGTTCTGTCGTGCGTTACCGTTTTAACTGTCTCAGGAGAACAACTGTTACCCGTTCCATAACTTTTTAATATGAAAAAAGCAAAAGGATTTTTTATTGTACCATGGTAGTAAGTCTACATCATTTGCTAGCCAGCTCAACTTGTCTCATGAGTTTTTTAAATCAGCCTCCTTGGCAGCATTGGAAGAAGATAGGCAAGGACATTGTATTTCCCTTTAGCGTTCTTGAGCCTCAAGCCGTAATCAGGGAGCCCAGGGAGGCTTCTGCTGAACTGCTCCACCATAACCTGTCCTGCTCAGCGAGGGCTGCTGTGCTGCCTTGCAAATTACTGAAACCGGACAAGTTGTGAGATGTTTGGACCTTTGTGGAAAAACTCAGCCCCTGCGTAACTGGTCACGCATGAAAGAAATTGCTGTAAGTCACTGTACCTCATTCTCTGGTAGCATTTTAGTGCATATGTACATTCAGGCAAACCTTCTATCAGTATTTTATATCCAGAGTTATGCATATAGGTCAAGCCTTTAAAATGATTTTGTCATCACAAGTTCACACTGCACATCCTGTATCTATTAATGGTTCTCCTGACTATATGTCGGCCTTTTTTCCAGCCTCCCCCAGATTTGAACGCTGGCCTTGTAAAATCACCTCAGCATTATCCTCTCTTTGATGTTTGCATTGAGGGGAAAAAGGAGAGAGCGCTGACAAAGACAGAATGAGCGAGGAATTAGAGGGAAAAGAAGTAACTAATGACCGTCAGGTGAGGCACAGGTTTCTTACAGTGTAAACATAAACCATTATCATGTGTATTCCTCTAACCTCAGGATATCACCTGGTTACTCAGCAATATGTAGACTGACTTTCCAGACAAGCTGTAATTTTTTCTGGTTTTGTTTATTTCTCTTCATGGAAAACCCACAAAAGTAGAAAAATATTTTGCTTATGTAAACCAAAATTTTCAAACTCCTGAAAAAAAATTGTGGAAAGCAGGATCTTCCTGATGAAATATTTGTTTAATGGACAATTTTCTCTCAAAGGAAGTTTTGGCAGAAAGCCTTTGACCACTGCACTAAGAAACAAAAGATGCCTTTGTTAGCACAAAAATAATATGGTCACACAGTGAGAAACTTTTATCTGGTTCTCAGGAACTTTACGCAAGTGACATATGGACATCAAGCAGAAAAGACTCTTCCCAAAGCAGTGATTCGTGTTGTGTCACGGTGCAGCCCAGGCTTTCCCACTTATATGTTTCTCCTTTCTCCTTTGGACTGAAATTTTCTTTGGGAGGAAAAATATTATTTCCCTTGCAGTTTCTAAAGGGGAGCTCACTGCTAGAAAAATACATTCTGTTCATAAGATTTTTTTACCGCTAGCAATTCTGGTATAGCACAGTTAAGCTGAGCCTGTAGCATTTGTGCTGAACCTGTCCAGGCACCAGCTGCTCCTGGGGAACGTTCTAGCGCTTAGGGGTCCATTGTCCCTGTACTGCCTGCGTTGCTCTTCTGCTCCCCGCTCAGTTAGGACTCGTCTTTTCTTTACTCAGGTTACTTATCAGGCACTGGTTAGTGTGCCGCCTCTTTCTTCTAATCACAAAATTTTCCAGTGTTATGTTGATTGAAATACTTGCTCTGGATTTCAAAAGATTTAAGGCGATTCACTGTACATGGTGTATTAGCATTGCAGCAGTGCTGGCCTGTCTTAGTCAATGCTGTACATGTTCTGCTCATAGGGAACTTCAGTTTTCTGAACGTTTGACATTAGTATAGTAGTTATATATAAATAGTTTTACATAACACTGACAACATTATTGGGGTTATTCTGATCCAGTTGGTATAATATCCTCTTTTTGAGCTCACTCTGTTGCTAGAGGGTTTGTAGAGCAAGGCTGCATTACTTGGACGATTTACCTGAGGTACCTTATTTCCTTTCTGTTCCTGACTACTGCGAGGGGAATTGCTCCCATGTCTTGAATTTTCTATTAGAAGAAATGCCCCATACCGCTTTAAAAAGTCAAGTGCTGAACAATTTCTCCTATTCACAGAGAGGTTAGTCTTGGGGGGAACGTCCTTTGTGAGAAACCTCACCTGACTGTTGTTCTGGGGGGGGGGGGGGGGAGAGGGAGGAGGAGGGAGGAGGCCTACCCCCCCCCCCCCAGCTGTGCAGCAGCAGCCCCACACAGCAGAAGACCACAGGAGGCTGAGGGAGGCCTCCTTTTCCCCTCACCTTGCAGCTGATTGCAGGCAGCTGTTGCAGCAGGTGACTAGGCTTGGCCAGGGGCTCATCAGGAGAGTCTTTAAAGGTTTGGGCTGGAAGCTGAGGGGATGAGGTGCAGGGAAGGTGAGCTTTTGGTTTTCGGGAGGTTTGTGTAATGTGAGATTACTAGGCTGAGAGTCTGATAAACAGAGCGAATGGATTTCTCTCTTTTCCTTTTCCCTGATGGAGAAGGAACTGAGGTACCTGGTAGTGCAAGAAAGGAGCAGAGCACTAAGTGTGGGGCCCTCTGAGGTGGCGTGTGAGTCTCAGTGCTGTGGTGGTGAGAGGTCATGTCCTGGAGGCACAGGTATGTGGGGGGAAAAAGCATAGCATAATAAATTACTGTGGGTCTGTGGTAGCTTTAGGGTGCTGTTGGGGTAGCTATGGGTGTCAGCAGTAGATAGTGATTTCAGTCAATCCTTCATTTAGTGAAGAGTGGATAAGCTAAGTAAATGCACTGAGGCTGTGCCCAGATTTGTGTAGAGCGAAGGAGGGGTTTTGTGAAGAAAACTACTGCTGAGGGCCCAGCCTTTGTGCCATATATGTTTACTTTAAAGTAGTTCTAGTCCTTTTCTGTGACCTGAAAACCCCTTGCTGGGTAGATTTTATAAGATGAGCTCCTTTGCTTTCATCTAAAAGCAGTTCTGTTTGTGTGATTCCAGACTGTTCCATTATATAAACTGGTATGCCTAAGTGAGGATAACAGGTAAACTTGCTTCAGAAAATGTAATCCTGATGAAGCTAAATGCTAAAGTAGATGCACCTGTTACTTGTTGTGGGCTAGAAGCACATGCAGAGACAGCAACTGGGGCTCAGCTTACCAGCTGACTGTCTCGGTTGTGCATCTGAGCCCCATAGTATGCAGATCAGAGAGCTGAGATATGTTGAACCTGGTAACAAGTTCATTGGGTTGTGGCTTAATGTGGCAAATGTACTCTATGACACTCTGCAGTCTGGGTCTTCCAGCTGCCCAGATGAAGAAATTAATGGGAATGTTTCATAGTGTTGCTTTTACCAGTGCATTTGGGAAAGAGGATGTATATCTTAGTGTTTTTCTGCTGCGCTGCTGAGAGTACACACCTGGATCTGGGAAATGCTTCTAAGTGTAGCTATGTTTCAGATGTAGCCCTGCTGAGCCTTTGCACTGGCTGAGAAAACTAGCCATCTGAGCATCAGCATAACCCATTTAGCCTAATCCTTTTTTTCTTAAAAAAAGATTCTGTGGCTTAAAAAAATGCATGTTCTCAATTCAAAGCAGGCTTTCCAAACCTTCAGTTGCTTCCAACTGTTTTCTAATCCTTTTCCAATTTGTTGAATAGCTTTTAGAAAATAGACAACAGAAAATGCTGACAAAGGATGTAGTGGAAGTATGCCTCCCTGCTACTTAGGGTCCCTTGCTCATACACATAAGAGTAGCTTCTTTCACTGAGGGGTCACTTCTAGAAGATCCTGTTCAGTTGAACATCCTGCCTGATTGCTGAAGCTTCTTCAGAACTGCTGTATGGGTCTCAGGCTTGAAGCCTGTGCCAGTGAACCCCCGTTTACAGACATGTAGGTCTTCCATAAAGCCACTGTTTAAAGTGATAGCATTGATTCTTTGATGGCTGGCCTTACGTTTAGTTATGATGAATCATATGTTGCCCAAAATAGCACAACTTAGCTGGCAGTCAGGGCTTCTGTAGGTCAGTTGCCTGTCTTCATTGTATTTATGGCTTTAATTAGGTCACTGGTGGATTTTACCAGTGGTGACTTTGTATTTTCTTCTAGACTTCTGATTTTAAAAATGAATAACCAAGGGTATGTCCTTGTTAAGCACAGTTCAACTACTGTTATGCCCCTGTTGAAAACTTCCCGTTTAAGGTTGTTATTTTCTAAGACCTACTGATTAGCCAGCTTTTCAAACTGTGTCTTCTGTTGCAGCAGCAAACAGTGCCCTTAGATGTCTTGCAGAGCAGAATGAATTCAGAACAGCATTCAAGAAATATCTGTTAAGTAGATCCTTTTTACAAAAATAATAATTAATCTCAATCTTGTGATTACAAACAACCCTTATTCTGTATAGTCTCTTCAATCTCACCTTGACCCAATAGTATTGCTTTGTTTAAATGTGTCAGGTGTTGAGGTGTTCTAAATTCTTCCTTACGAAAATTGTGACTATTTTTTCTTAGAAAAAATAATCTGCCTAGACCTTCTCATCAAGCAGAAGTTATGTAATAAATCTTTCAATCTACAAGCAAGTTCTGTCTTCTTGCCACATTGCAGGATTTTCTGCAGTTAACATCAAGATTTTTAATACAATCTCTGTGCTGGTATCTTCTGGCTGATAACTGAGTAACTGTTAGTGGCTTTTTAGTAATGAGTAGGTTTCTAAAAAAAAAAAAAAGGCTTCCCCCCCCCAAAAAAAAAAAAGTTATAACATATGATTCTTATGGTGGTTTGAGGCAGCAATATGCAGCTAACTGGTAAGTATGGGTAAAACTTCCCACTTCATGTCTGTGTGTTCTGTTTCACACCTGTAGGCACAAGTTTGAGTTTTATCTGTTTGTATTGAGCACTCTTTCTGGAGAATGGGATATCTTGTGAATGAAGTGACTGTTACAAGAGTTTTAGTCTTCCAGAAATACCGATTCTTTTACTGTTGGAAATGTATAGGTCTAAAGTTAGAACAGAATGTCTGCTTTTGAGATAATGACTGTTCTACTGTATGTTCAGGGAGATAAAAAGAGGAAAGAAGCAGTGATAACAGGTTTAAGGATATGGTCAGAACACATATTGAGTATGTGGGAAAGCAGAGTGGAAGATGGGGGCAGGGGTAGTAGTGTGGACAAAGACACTGCCTTTTCTTTGTTTTTACCAGTATTAAAGCAGCAAGATTTTGGTGTGTTCTTCTTAGTAAATAATACTTTCCCTAAAAGAAACAGCTTATAATGCTAACAAATCTTGGCACTCTGGATCCACATCTGATGTTTCTGAATCAGAAACTTTTTCCAGATACAGCCTGACAGATTCATTCCAGCTTGAACAGAAGGGTAAACTTAGGTTAAAAAACAAAGTTAAGTGAACAGTGTTCCAGAAATAATAAGGAAGTAATTTGACTTGAATATAAACTGGTCTTTTCTGTAAAAGAACATATTGAACTATGAGAAATCTACTTCAATCTTCAAGAGATTCAAAATCAAAGCAAATAAACTTGTGTGCAGCTTGCTGACAAAATGGCAAGTCCACTACTACCAGTCTACTACTTGTGCAAGCGGCAAAACTGGGCTCCACATACCTAAGTACAATATAGGTAAGCCTTTAATAGTAACAGTACTACTAGCTGACAGGCTTCATTTAAATATATTCTGTAAATATAAATAAGCTAATACAATTGATAGTTTGATAGCATTAGCTTGCATTTTCCAGAAGCTGGTTCTCGTTGATTGTTTAGCTACGTGTTCATCGTAAAGTTCAGGGTCAGGGATCAAAGATCAGTGTTCCCTGTACACAGTATTTAAAAAATGGCATTCATTTCTTCTATAATAAGCCCTACAGCAAAGGCAGAGGCTAGCTAATGTATTTAAATATATTATGAAGTTATCTTATCTGTTGCTCTAACAGAATTAATGTGCAATGCTTTGTTATGAGCAGGAAGCAGAAGTACTGAGTAGCCCAACTGTTAGCATGTTAGTGCTTTTATTAGTGTGTAATTAGAGAATTAAAAATGAAACTCAAACTGTGATGAACCCAATTCATTTGATTATAAGTCATAGGTCTAGGGCCTTGTTTTTTCAATGTTTATGCACATAGGAGTCCTTTACACAAGTATAAGTAGCCTTCAGTTGGCAGATAAAAACCTCTTTTAGATAAAAACCTCTATACAGTAAGTTAAGCCTACAGATTCGGGTTTTTCGGGGAACTTTGCAGATCCTTTAAGTAGTTCAGACTCGAGGCTGGTAAACACTCTTCTTGCTATAGTCAAAATCCTGAGTTCCAGCTCTCAATTTAATGCATGTCAGCATTTGCCAGAGCTCTTCAGGTCGGAGTGCCAAGCCTTCTGCTGAAAATGTCCTGAACCATTCCAGGCAGGTGTGGCAGGGTGTGAAATATTTCATAGTCTACATAATCAGCAGTGATGACACTGACAAACTCGGCACTTTTTTTTTCCACTCAGGTTTACAATGAGAACACCTAAATGCATTTCCATCGTGACGCTTTCTTGCCTATCCCCAAGGTTTGCCTTCCATCAGTAGATTTTTTTCATTAATAGGAGAGGTCTGCAAATCACAAGTTCATATCGTAGTAGGCTGTATAAACTGATAAAAAGAATGCAAGCTCCTTCAGGAAAAAGGAATATATTTCTTCTTTGCATAGACTTAATATAGATATTAGTGCCCATGCAAAAATTCAAATATGAATTCTCTGTTTCCAGGCAATGATATACTTTGGTAATTTGTGCAAAATGAATATAAACAGGGTTGAAGTTTGCCAATTTATACTGTTTTTAATTAAAACTGGTTATTCCTAATTTATTATGATTGTTACCCCTTCCTATTTGAAGTTTATCATGAGCTTGCAAACATTCAATTGCAACTCATTAACTCTTACAGTGGGACTTGCAGATAACTAAAGTTAATGTTTGCAGTTTCGAACTTGGAGTATTGACTTCAGGCTCTTCAGGAAAATAGGCCATGACTATGCATATATGCACAAGTGCTGTTGTTCTTCTAGTGAACATTACCAAAGTACAAGTGTGGTGCCATATCTGCAGTTCCTTCTTCCTTCTCCTTTGGGACTGTATCACGGTCTTCATAATATGGGGATGTTTTTTACTTCTCGCTAAGCCTGTGCATTACTTTCTTGGTTACATTTCTTAATTGTTAATGCATTAGAGCATAATTTTAGGGGGTTATTTAAGGAAATTATTCTGAAATGTCTTGAAAAAAATGTATGCTTAATAGATGACTATGTAGTTGCATCAGGTTTGATTTAGCAAAAAATTCAGCCAGTGGCATAAGCACATTTGTTACCTTCCCAGTCCTTAGTCTACCCCATCCATCTCTAAAGCTGTCAACATATAAAATGGTATTTATAGTTTTCAATGCCTGTGTTTGGTCAGTGCTGTCTGTAAAGAAACTACCCATATCCAGCTTTAAATCAAGACCTCTGTAAGCAGAGACTTGTCATTCAGCCCTGTAGATTCCGATTCATTAAAGGAATCGAGGCCTTTGCTGGAATAACTCCATGAAGGATGCTTTGGCCCGTATCATGACTGGGAAGTCGAGTCACAAATGCAACTGGTAGGCGGAATGTTTAAAATATTGAGGGAATCTGAAGAAACAAAGTGGCGGGTGGGGGGGGGGAGAAGGGGGATGGGAACTAGACCACTTGTTTTAACAGTTAATAAAGTTGAAGTTAGCATGTACTTGTGTGTTGTTAATGTCTATATGAAAATGCCATGCAGCTCTTGAGCTCACTCTGGGTTTTCAGTCTCATCAAACTGGTGCCTATGCAGCGCAGTTTATTATGCATTATATGTACACCTATACAGCAGACTGCTGGTATGCAGTTAACATGCAACACTTGTTTTAACTGCAGCATAACAATGCTGTCTTTAACACGAGAGAAAGTCTTCCCAGCTATTATCTTGTCATCTCTTCTAACTACTTTGAGCAGTGTTTCAAGTACATCAACTAAATTTGCCTGAAATTCATCACTTCAGTATTGCGTTCTTGAAGGTCATTGTGACACAGGCAAGCTAGTTTCCTTCAGCTTCAGTCACCATAAAAGACAGCCTGTCTGTTCAGATAGGGCAGATTCAGCTGCAGTGAGATCTGCCCACTCCCTAGCTCGTCCAGTTGGGCATGTGCTAAGGAGCCTTGTTCCGAGAGCATGTTAGATGCTAAAGCTGGAGTGCTGTCTTTAGATGTTGTAAATTGGCCAATTTTCTAAATTTTGCCTTATTTAAGTCATTGTCGTGTGACTTGGAGCATAGGTAGAATTTGCACAGTAAGGCTATTAAAATATCTGTTAATTAACTGGAAGGAACAAAGATACTTCTAAACCATCTCTTGAATGCTCTTCCTCAGAGGAAGCTTTGGATAATGGAGTATCCTGGGTTTGCAAGGTAATCACAGAAATATTTCCTGTCACCAAATTTTTTCCAATAGCAGGGTATTGATACTGAGAATCTGGCAGTTTGAACGTGCTCTTTTCTGCTTTTAGCTGTAAGGGAAAGCTCCCAGACTCACCCACTTACGTAGAGTTGGCTTTCATGCCTGTCTGTGGAGTGAGTTATCTTTCTATCATGGGTTTTAGAATGAGTAAGTAAAACAACAGGGAGAGCAAAGAAGAAGGGAGTTGATGTGTTCAGACACGTTTTTGTTACTTGCTGTTCTTAGTCTCTGACATAATTCTCCAACTGCTGGATAAAATCTAAAAAGTCTTTCCAGGAGGTGAGGTAGGAGATTGCTATTTGAGTTCATGGGAGTGCTGCCATAGATTTCTGATGATAATCTTGATGATAAAGTTGAACAGTGATATAATGCTCTACTACTCTGGAGCAAAACATGCGATATAGGAGGTTAAACTGGATGAAGTGAAGGTACTCCAACTTTAAAACCAATTAATCTAGCTGACTGAAAAGGTTCTCGGTTCACTTACTAAGCAACAGCTAAAGCAAAACTTTAATCATGGTTTACTCATAAAAGTTCATGGGGCATTCTTGCAGAGTGGTGGTGGTACCCATTGGATTGTTGGTTTGCCTGTTTAACTCTGTCCCCAGTCGGTCCTCCTGTTGCACTGGGTGTGCAAAAATACACTTCTCGAGTGCAATAGTTCAATTTGCTAACTGTTGTCTCCTCCTTCCCATAATATGAGATGAATATATATATACAGGTTCAATTCTCTTCCTGGTTTATTTGAAAAGTGCAGAAGAATCTATTTCTCTGACACAGCTTCTTATACAGACTGTCATGGGAGGGTTGAAGAACATGTTCTGCCATTTATATATTGACAGAGTACTTGTGCTATTTGGAACCAGGGAGCAGACTGATCTTGGTGAAAAGAAAAGCTTGCTCAAATTCCCAAAAGCTGTGCTTAATGTACTAGTGTATCATCTTGCTAGTAGTTGTGTTTCTCTGGCAGAAATCCAAAGCTAGCAACTGACGAAAGGATGAGATAATGACCTTAGAAATACTGATCTGGTATGCTGGCAACATAGCAAATTTCCCAATAGTGAGCTCTGGTACAGCATGTTGAAGTCTTACTCATTTTGCACAGCACTTAGTGCATAACCAGTCTATGGATTACCATCTTTTTTTATTAGGTGATTTTTTTGGGGATGCGCTAGTGCATGCTTGTAGTTGATTCATCAAAACTAAAACACTTTTTTACTAGTGCTGCTTGTGACTTGATGAATGTGTGACAAAGAAAGGAATGTTTCTGCTGCTGCCTCTCTATGGCGTGGCTGTGGCTTGTCTGCTCTATTTCCATTCCGTCTTTTTTTTTGCCCTGCTTGAATGGTGACTGGTTCTATGCTTCCTAACAAACTTAGATTTCTTCATGAATGTTGTAGCTACATTCTCATTCCCCCTTCCCCCACCTTTTTTTTTTTCTTTTGTGCAGAGAGGAGTAATTGAATTGTTATTGCTACTTTGAGACTCAAAAAATAAGCATTATTGAGTGCTTTAGTACACAGGTAACATGAAGAGCCTTTTACTTTCAGCTAGCTTATGGCCTGGTGAAAAGAATTTTTATGACAGTCAGGGTTAAGGGAGGATAAAATGGCCTAATACAGACCAGACATAGATACTCCTATATTAATTGCTAATGAACAGCTGGCAACAGTGGAAGTACTACAATAGATGGCGCTTGTGGTAAGTATGTCCTAGCTAACCTTGGTCAGAACTCGTCATGGATACAAACAGCGGTACTGCTGTGTACTTGCACTGTTAACATGATCTCTAGACCATGCACTTGAGACCATTTCTAGTAGAAAAAGCAGTACTATCATTCTACCGAAATTGCAATCAAAAGGCAGGTCGATGGAAGGTAAAAAGCAATATTGCCACCTGAAAAGGAGTATCTTCTAGTGGTACTAGGATATTACTTAATACTAGAATATATATACACTATTGCAACGAGAACAACTTCTGTAGCCCAGACACGTGGCTGCTGGTGGAAGAACACAAAGTATGTGAGAGGCAACTAGAACTTAAAGCTATATCAAACCTGGAAGTTCTTTGCTTGAAAGGGCAGTCTCGGTTGAGGGGAGGAAAAAAAAAAAACTTTTCCAATTTCCCCGTAATTGGGAGGGGGGAAGGGAGAAATGGTAAAATGTTTTTTTTCCTGTGTAACTGAGAAATACATGATAGAACTCTTTTAGTTGTTTCTGTTAAGTCTATATCACATCATGCAGTACCGTAATGCAAAGATGCATGAACTAGCTGCAGAGCTAAAAGTGGAATAGCTGTATGAGAAGGATGCTGAACAGGCATGCCTGAACCCTGCCAGCAACTGCCATCCTCTAGGAAGAGTTGTGGTCCCCTGGAGGCAAATGGGGGAAAAAAAATAGGAGGCAGCAACTGAGGGTGGAGTGCTGGAGTCAGTTGCTAGTTGCTAGAATATATTCATATGGCTTTAACTGTAGACTGGAACAAGAGGAATATATACTGTTAAGTGGTTTAGGAATGAGCTGGTTTAAATTTCTCGGGCAAAAACTGTGGTGCAAAGGCAAGTCCCTTAGAAAAAGCATGTTACAGCAACATGATTACAAGTTTGCTTGACAAAGTTAATCTTGTTGGGGAGAGCTCAAATATGCAATCCTGTATTGAGATCTCTCCCGTAGCCATTAATTGCATATTCCCAATTCTCTGAATCACCATACTGGTTGTTTTATTAATTTAGTCAGAGCTGATACCGGAGTGTATAATTACTTGTGTTTATCCTTTTAAAACATTGGCCCAACACTAGATTCCCCCCACCCCCTCCAGGCCTGTGGAACTTAGCACCATGTTCTGACTTAATGACAATCAACATGAGCTATCCGGAGGCCTATTCAGAGAGCTTTCACAACTTCTGAATGTAATTTAAAAAAGAGCAAAAGTTCTGACTGCTTTTGCAGCAATTAAACAGATCTTCCTGTGCAAAATGGGCTGCTGTGGAGGCTGACTTTATTCAGTTATTGGCTACATGTGACAGTGTGGAGCCAAGGTTCCAGATGCAGATCAGAAATGGAAGAATAGCCTGGATTTTGGTATTTTTGCTGTGATGAGTAATAACATCAGGCCACCAATGAGCGCCGTTCTTGGAGTGGGTTAATGCTAGCCAAGGCCTAGGGCCTGATGTGAAGTCAGTAAACGTGCTTACTGATTCCACCTTTCAGTAGTGGAGACTAGGTTATTGGGAGGAAGAATTAGTGGATCCAAGCTATGCTATTTTCATTCATAGCTAAATGCTGTGCAATCAGTTAGGATAAAACTTTCTAGCTTATTTCTCTGTTGGAAGTGGGATGGGCACAGCCCTCTGTGTTGGTTATAGGCTCTTAAGGTGAAGCTACAACTGGCACTAGCACGGATACGGAGGTCAGTGCTGAGAGGCCAGATTGTTGTCCCTGCTTAAGGCAGAGTTGGTGCCAAATTAAGGACTTGTTTGGTTTGAGTGCTTCTAATTTGAGGGCAAATTGCAGGTTTCAGTCCCACTTACTGCTTCAAACTTACTCCTGTAATTCCGGGCAAAGGAGAAAGCAAAGCAGTGTTCACACAGAGCAAACTTAGCCATTGTGAAATGGTCTTAATGTCTTAATAGGGAGGTCCTTGCTTTGTGCAGACTACTCTCTGAGCTTCAGTGAAGTTTGGACTCACCTCAGGAGACCTGAGGCTGGCTTGGGAGTTTCAGCTGCAATTAGTTTTCCTCTACCTCAAATACATAAACTAAGCTACGTAAACTAGGATTAACTAATTGCTGAGAATAAGCTTATGAATGAGGTTTGAGGTGGATTTGCAAGCACCAGCTGTGCCTGGTTATAAAGCATGCATAGCTATTAGGCTAGGTTTGATCATTTGTGGTCTTCTGCTAGGAAAATGTTCTGGCTGACCTTTGGCACAGACCTGAGCAATATTAAAATATGTATTACGCCAGGAACATCCTTGGAAGCCTCAGACCACTTTTTGCATCTTCCTTGCTGTTGTCAAGCTGGTAAGGAAAGAAGATGCATAGTCTGAATGGCTCAGTGCTTTGATGTGCTTCAGACTGAGTCATACTGACCCAGGATGCTATGCTGTAGCTGAGGAGCACCTAGAGTCCAGCACTCCTCACTCTCTTGTTTGACTTTTCTGGTCAACATATAGATTAAAATACTCAATTAGGGGGGGAGGGAAAGGAAAAAGTAGAGGGAGGTTGTCATGCTGATCTATAAGGACATCCAGCTGTTCTGTAAGGACAAAGTGAGGTTAAACTGGAGTTATCAGTCACATTAATATGATTGCCTAGATGGGCCCTATCTATCTATTTCTAAAATACCCCTGTAGAAACGATCTGCTCTGGTTTCTCTACTTACATCTTAGACCTCAGTTCAATCTCAGCTGGCAGTTGCCCAGTCAGGAAACAGCTGGGCCAGGCACTGCGCGTACAGCTTTGTATGTGCAGTGGTAGTGATGGGAGACCTTATTCAAGTTTGGGTATTGGGAGAGGCGAGGGGGACAAGTAGAGAGAGTAGGGAGGGTGGATACTCATTACAAATCCAGATAAGAGACAGCACATTTGATCCTTAGTGCAAAACTGGTCCAGTGATAGTTAAAATCCTTATCCAGTCTCCTCAGCCCATTGCCAGAAATGGTATTGTTTATGACAATCCCCTAACATTATGTCATGCATTTGCAAATATACAAGCATGGCATATGGTCATCTGTCCAAAAGGAACAGCAAAGGCAGTGTGAAAAACAAATGTGTTCTTATAGGTTTCTGTTTCACTGGGGGCTGTAGCTATCGCTGTCAATGATGTCAAGGTTATACTGAAATGTGTGCCCAGTGATGTATTTCTTGCTACTTGCCTCACTGGCTAGGCAGCAGTGCAGTCAACACCAGAAGGATTGTGAAGAGGTAACAAGTTCTGCCTCACTGCCAATGAAGAAAGCAGTGTCACAGTGTTTGTAAGAGCCTTCTGTTCATGCAGTGCTCAGCACAACTGGGCCAGATCTCAAATTCCAGGGTAGAAGGGGCTTTGGGGACTGCATTCAGTTTGTTCAAAGAAACCCAATAACATGAGCAGCTGGTGAAGGCAGCATCTAGATAATACACTTTAAACAATTACAATACTATGCATAAGTTCAGTGGTGAATGCCTGCTCTTAAAAGGAAAACACAAAGCTCCAAGTCACTGGAGAAGTGTGAATCAAACACTATCTCCAACTCAGCTGAGAGCTTAATACAGGGAACTGAGTTCCGGCTGCTGTTATCTGCGGTCATCTGTAGCTGGACTGTTCAGTTAAACACTGTTACAGACTGCATAAAAGGGTCCTCTGTGAAAGCTGCTAGCTTTATTTGCTTGGATTTCACATTAAACCTCATGCTGTTGTAATCTCTTGAGCTATTTTTCTCACTTTTCAAAGTAACTCAGGCTTGAGCTTTTCTGCTTCCCTCAAAAATTGTCTACTAGCAAATTTCAGTATTTCCCATCTCACTGTTTTGCCCACTATTCCCTAATGTTTCTCCACTCTGATTCTTCATATCTTAGCCAAATATTTTTTCCATTAAACTCTCTAATGGCGCTAGCCATGCAATAGTATTTCAGACAAAACTTTCCAAGACTCCCTTTAAGAGAAACAGCAACAAAAAACATGAGAATTTAGTTGTCAGTATTCTAATTTACTTAGCATCTTTCCCAATTAGAGTGTGATGTTTTCAAAAAACCTTTCAAAACTGAAGTCACTAACAGTCGTAGTGCTGAGAACAGAGAGCCCTGAAAAGTAGGGTGGATATTATGTGGATGCTGATAGAGAGGTTCGCATAGCTGCTCTGCAGTGTCATCTACCTGCTGTACTGGACAGCTCCTTTTTTTGTGACTCATCAGGAGATTCGGGTGCTCCTTGGCCTCAGATCTCCCTGACAGCTCAAATAAAGCTGGCCAGGAAAGAAAGCAGCAGTGCTGCCTTGGAGGGTGGATGGACGCTCAGTGTGAGCATGCCTACCCAGAGAGGTCAATGCCCTGCTTCTGGTTGGCACCCCTCTGTTGGGAGACAAGGTTTCTGTGCTTGTGCTGGAGGCCCTGATGAAGAAGCAAACAGTAAGTGGATATCCTGAGAAGATGTTTCTGAAGTCTCCGGGGAACTAGGAGACAGAGCTATTCTCACTGTGGACTTTACCACTTGCCTGATAACATCATTGAGCAAGTTATTTAGACCTATGCTCTTAATTGAACAATTAAAGCCCATAACCTGGCGTGGAGACTTCTTTATCTGAGTCTTAATTCTTTTCAGGCTTAGAGTATGTTCAGAATTCACCAGGGTTTAATCTGATTAAGCTTTAAAAAGATCATAGCTGAACTGATATGAATCCTCATATAAAAATCTTCCCTTAAGTACACAAAACAATCATAATATAAATAGATGTAAGCATGTCCCTACTGCCTATTGCAGAGATTTACTTTGACATCCCCTCAGTCAACTGTGAAACCTTTCTTGTGCAGGTGGTTCCTGAACCAATTTGTCAGTTGTGCATGTTTCGTAGGATTGACATGGAGATTAGTATTTGTGAGCTGCTTTTCAATGTTTAAATGAAATACTATGTAAGGCTATATATCAGAATTTCACTATGGGACCAACTAGGCTAAAAACGCAGTATCTTGAAAGCAGAGCATGAAACTTGCAGTGGAACTGAGGACTGAAAGGTAGTCTACCTTTCTTTGCAAGGTAGACTAGAATCATGCACCCTTTCCTTACGGTTGTAAAGGGCAGTACTCACTTGTAAATTTAGGAATGACAGCACTTTCAATTTCCTGTTAAATATGCTACTGGGGAATATTACAATAATGGAAGAATAACATCTTTTAGCATGGCAAATGTTTAGTTGTAGTGAGAGAAATGCTATTTTATTTGGACTGTAACTGGAAGCTAAGCCAGACGTCTAGCTCCTGTGTCTGTAGGCCACCTGTGGCTGTTGTCTTAGCATAGTCATGTCTGAGCAAGCCTGACATGGGTGCTGAGCTCTATTTAATGCTCACGGATTTAGCTTTCTGAGGAATTGGACCTATTTGTAGTCTCCAATCCGGCATGCTGGCTTTTTCTCTCTCAGACTTTAGTAAGAGTGGGTAGTAAGCATCTTTGAAAACTGGAACAAGAAGATTTGGTCACCTTCCCTTTCTTTGTATTCCTGAGGGGAATGTGTGCGAGAGAACTGGAAAAACTGTTAGGCTGATGTGCCAGATTTGTTTGCTTTTTTCATCTGTTCTTCTGTCCTCAGTGCAAGTGCTGGGTTTAACTCAAGGGTATCTTGCCCAATCAGGCAGCATAGGAAAGGTTGGCAGTTGTGTACTAGAGCGGGGGGGGGGGGAAGAAAGGGTGTTATTTTTGCAGAGCTGTAAATCCAGCACCTTTTGCCAATGCTGTATTTTTTTTTTAATTACTTGCTTCTAAGAAGCTATTGCTGCAATAGCACTGGCTGCAAATAAAATCTCGCTCAAAGTTCATGACAGGACAGGTCATGCATTTTGCACATTTATGGGACACTTCTGAAGGAATTAGAGTGTACTTTCCAAAAAAACTTCAGTCTGAAATGCAACAGTTTCCATGCTGCCTGGCGCTTCAATGTCAAAGAGACTTCTATTTTTAGACAGAGATTCTACTTAAAGAGCTATATAAGGCTGTGCTGGGGAGATCGTTACTTGGTGGTGGTGGTTTCTTGTGGGTGGGTTTGGGGGTTTTTATATTTTCTTTTTTGTATTAAGATATGGGAATGCTTGTTGTTTGGTGGGGGAGAACAAAGACCTGATTCTTCTGTGTGAAACTGGAAAACCCAAGGATATTCTGATTCTAGTCAATGTTTTGGGGGGGGGGGAAGGAACTGAGATCAGAATTAAAGACCTAGTATTTGGTTTTGAAAAGTATTCTGATTTCTCTCTTAAGCTATTGAAACAATTGCTGTAGTCATTAAAAATATCAGAAAGGCGCTTATCAAAACTGATGATGCAAGAGGGAAGGTGTGGTTCCAAGTACAGTCTGCTGACAAAAGACAACTTACTGTGCAAACAGGTAACAACACTAGGAAAAAACAGTGACTTACCTTCATATCTAAAACAATCAAAGATAAAGTAGTCAGGCTAAGAATAGTAGTCACAGTTAATGGCAGAAGAAAGCTGCAGTATCTGAAATGCTGGCTTTTAGCATGGCTCACTGCAGAACTTTTTTCTGAGACCCATTGTTTCATCATGTAGACTCATCCAGCAAACAATTTTGTAATCATTAATCCCTAATTTGTATAAATAGACAAGAAAGTGTGAACATAATTGATTAAAACTGTCCTCAACTTTCTCAGTGTTATTTCTATTGCTGTTTTAAGAAAACTCTTTGGATTTGTTGAATAATTTGCCTGTAAAAAGAGGGAACCTTTCAGGTTTGGTAGAGCTCTTTCAGAGGCAGCTCAGGTAACACTGGTTTTAGCAGCCATTGCCAAGGTTAGCACAGCAGTTGAGGCCAGTATGGTTCTGATTGAGTGAGGACTAGATGAGATAACTGAGCTAAGTTAAGGACGTTGGTTCATTTTTTTGCTAGAGTCTGAAGCAGTTCCCAAGATGAATTCTAAATGGAGGTGGGACTGAACTGGTTCTGCTCTTAACTTGGTTTTATGCCTTTGTTTTGCCATTGTCTAGCTAATTATGATGTAACCTGTTCAGCTTCAGGCACATAAAATTATGAAGAGCGAGACTATCTGAAGTAGCAGTGAAAAAACATAGTAACTGGAAGTGCTGTCTGTGTTCCAGTAACATAAGGAAAAAGAGCAGTCATGTGGCACGCAGAGGACAGGCTAAATCAGGACTAGCTGGCGGCAAAGCAGGAGCATAGACAGCAATTAATGAGTAGCCTGAACTAGGGAAATTCCTTCATCCACCCAATACACTGAGCTGTGAGCAGCAGGAGGAGCAACGCTGCCTGCTGCTTTGGCATTTGCTATTTAGAAGTACAGTTATTGATACTGGAGTGTGTTTTTAGAGCCCTTAATATACACCTGCTTTTAATAATAGCCAAGGACTAATATGCATCAGAAGCAGTTGAAGTATATTGGGGAAGTACTGCTCTGGCCAAACTAATGTGCATATGAGTACCTCTGCAATCTTGCTGGTGAAATCAGCTTTATATAGTAACTCTTTTGCTTTTGAATATTGGGCAGGAACAGAATAATAGCATGGCACTACTTACGTTTTGAGGTAATTTTGTCTGTGTGTGTGTGTCTAAGTAAATCAGTTAGCTAAAGAGAAGTGGTTAACAAGTCTTCACATTTTTAAGTAAAGCAACACTGCCCCTTAGTGGCAGAATTTTAGGCCACTCTGGAAAGTCATGCATGTTTAAGTGCTTTTTTTAGCGCAAATATGCTAGAACAGTGTAGTATTACTTTATCACCAGAGCATCTAGGCGCTATAGACGTGAGCTATAATAATTCCCAGGGAATTACAGTAACTTTAAAATATTAACCTCCATGAATTTGAGGAGCCCAGTCATAACTGCAGTATGGTTCTGTTGAAGTCCTATCGCAATGTCATGTTCGTTCTTGGAGTAGCTTGGCAAAACCAGTTCCTCATCCCTCCCAGTCCGTCTAGAAGCACCTAACTCTGCTTTGAGCTGAAACTTTCTTCTCCCTGTTTCCTCTGAAGTGCCTCTATACCTTTCCATGCCTCACTGAGAAAGCACACAAGGAATCTTTCCATTGCAGCTCCTTCTTTCTTCCTAAATGTCATCTGTACTGCTGGCTTGCTCTGCAGCAAAGAAGTGTTCCTAATTTGATCCGCTTCCCAGCTGTCTCAGACAGGAATCCCAGGCTCCCTCTCCCCAGTTCCTGAACGGTTTCCTTCTGGAACTAAACAAATCTCTGCGGTCTTCCTAATGAGTAGTTGGTTAAGCTTATAAGGATTAATTTACGTTCTTTTGAACCAGACGTTCACGTGGCAGTGAATGTTGTACTTCTCCTTTTAATTAATAAAAATAGTCGTTTTATGTTATGAAGACATTTGTTAATGTTGTACATGGGGTCCATCAGCTGTCTTAATGTGTAGCTAGTGTATATATGCATGCTCTGTGCTTACTGTCTTCATTTTTTTCCGTTATGCAGTGGAAGATTAGAACTGATGACTGCTAAATAAAAATTTTCACTTCATGGATGATAACTGTTAATTAACTATAACACTATTACACAGTGTTTCCATTTGTAAAATGTAAATACAAATGCCGTAATATCATATGGATGCCTGTTCCAAAGTAGTAACAAAGGACTACAATTACAAAGCCAACTTGTTTGGGCTGGAGAAAGGGTAGTCCTGACTGAGTGTTAAGTTCTCTTCCTGTTTGCTTTACAGCAGAGTATATGAACTTGCATCACTCAAAAGCTTCTTTTTTTGCTTAAGCTGAGTATGAGGGAGAGAGAGTTGAAATAGAGCTGGAAATCAAGGGGACAAGAAACTTCAGACCTGAACTTTCAGCCATCATTGAACAAACCTCTAAAATGGTGAGTGCAAACCTTGCAGGATACTTATTTGATCATTCAAATAGGTCTTCCCTTCCAATTTTTTTGCAAATACTTATTGATTTTTTTTAACTGCCAAGCATGACTGACTGCACAGGGTTTTTTTTTCCTTACTCTGGTTGTTTTTTCATGAGCCTCTGCGTAATTCTGTTTTTGGTGCGTGATGTTTTCTAGTCATGTAGACAATAACTTACTATGAAAATTAAAAGGAAATAAGTATTTAAAGGATGTAATGAGGGAGGTGGAAACCTAAGCTGCTGCTCTTTAAGACTCTCTGAAAAACACAGTACCTTCTTACTGAAATGCTGCTGCAAGATACAAACAAGACTAAGCAGAAGCATTGTGCTGTAAACAAATACCATCAATATGTAAGTCATGACTGTACAATTACTTCATCAGGCCCCCTCTGAATAGCTGATGGTTAAAACAGCAGCGCAAAATGCATACGGTTACAGAAAACAGCTGTATTTTTTAATGGAAACCTGAATTTAGTTAAGGATAAATTTTGTTTGAAAAGCTAATTAACAAAATATTTATAAGCATATTACTAATCTTGGAGTCCTTATGTGTAGCTCTTCTAGAAACACATTTGCCACAGGATTTATTCTGAGAGTCCAAAACAAGTGAAACTGAATAACAGGAATGAGACTGAAGGAAAAATGTTAAAGCATTATTCTTCTATTAGAGAACTTCCAAGTTTGGAAAAAGCAACTGTCTAGGCAATGCTCATGCTTTCCCCCTCCCTAATAAGAGACTAGAATAGTGGGAGCAATGTAATGTTGTCAGGTGAGCGTTTTTTGAAGAAGTTAATATATCGTCATCAGTAGGAGTTGTGCACATCCTGTTGCCCAGAAAAGCAAGGTTCAAAATTTCTCACGATCTTTCTGAATTAGCTAGCTCCAATAGCAAGGAAAACTACTCAGTTTTTATGATGCCAGCTTTGTAAGCATGTTGTTCAAGCTCCTTATACTTCTTAGTCTGTCTAATAAGATCACACCGTGACAGCTTCCTCTATGCTTTTCTGTGTTCAGCCCTGCAAGTACTGTATGTTCGGACAAGGCATCACAATTCATTTCTATGAAGGGAGATGCTTTTTATTCTGGGAACTGTGTTAGAAACCATTTAAGTGTGTCAGCAGAAATGGCTGGCTACTGTCTGACATGATCCTTGGGGAAGGGAGTTTCCTCTGTATATCGTTAAGAGCACCATGGTAATAATGGATGTGTGTAGGTGATTGTGGCCATGATGAGGCTGCTGCGTATGATACAGATGCATACTGTGTATGTACCCCAGTACACCGTATTAAAGGGTGTCAGTGAGTATATTGATTTCCATGTTAGAGGTCTGGCTGTGCAAACCCAGGTGTATGCTGTAACCGAAGGAGAGTTCAAGAATACTTGTTCTTGACTGGGCTCTCTGGGAGTTCTTGTATCAAAGCAGGAAGTAGATAAAATAGCTGATGTTGAAAGCGGTCGAAACCATTGTTCACCAGTCACATATACAGCTGAGGCACAAAGAAATGTCTAGGGAAAAAGCCAGGTGTTCTACCAAAACAGTAAAAACAATATTTGGAGAGCAAAGAAAGACCAATGACTGCGTAGCAGGGAATGCGTAGTGTTCCATATGGGTGAGTAAGGAGGGTTTTCAGAATACAGTCTGCATGTGGGCTGTTCAAGCAAACTGGCAGCATTGAAGAAGGTACTTATGTAATTATAAGGTATGATATTTGCTTAAAGTAACATCTATTTAAAAAAATTTGCACATAAAACAGCCCTCAGTGCAAAGCACTTTCTGGAAATTATTGTTAGCTGGTGTTAGCTGTATTTCTCTCGTCAGTTCCTCCTGGCAAGTTCCTGTAATCTCTAGAACATTTTCAGCTGCAGTGTCACTACTTGTATATTAAACACAGTGAGAAGCGCTCAACAAGTTAAGTTGCAATTTGGATATTTGTAATGTGGAATTGTGCTGTAGGAATAAGCAAGATATTGTCACTGTGTGCTATCTAGGGTGGGGGAAGAAGTGTACTTGCCACTTTCACTGAGCTCTCAGGAGCTCAGTAGCATTACATTATCCCATTATATTCTCAATACATCATATTTAGATACCAAAAGAGTCACTCGGGTCTAAGCTGTACTGAAAGTCCCACTTCATACTAAACACAGTTCAAAAGTAACTTAAACACTTAAAATCTGGGTGTATGTATCATGCTGATCACCACCAAAAAGCCCAAATACCTCCTTGAACAAGCTAGCTCAGGTATTAAAAACAGAGTGGGGGAGTTCAGTATTAACAATCAACCTCAAGTTATTTTGTCTTACAAGGCAAGATTTTGCACTTTAGTGAGTTTTAAAGACTTTGTCCAGACCAGGTCCGAGACACCCAAAGACTCGCTTTCAAATGCGACTTTGACTTTAGAGCTAGGCTTCACTGGGCCTAACTTCAGGTGTGTCTTGTTGATGTCAGCAACCGTCTAGATTCCTGTATTGTCAAAGACGACTAAATTGCATTTTATTTTTAAGTAAACACCCACACTTGATCAAATCCTATATTGACTAGACCTTCATTTTGCTATAAATTTTGAATACAGAGTAGGATTTGAAATATTAGTAAAGCCTGGATGTTCAGAAACCTTTTAAGTCTCAGCCTCCTGACTTTTATTGAAATTTTGATTCCTCTATTGTTTGTATGCACACATACAGGTTTGTATCCTTTCTACAAAGCAGTATAATGTAATTTAGACATCTTACTTTAATGAAACAATACCAAAGACCTTCACTCTAGTTCCATGTTATTTTAACAGAAGGTTTTTTTGCTAGTACAATGCAGGTGAGATTGCTGCTCTCCTCTTAAGAGGTTTCCAAGTCAGGTGGTATTACAGTTGGCTTGTTAACAGAAGCTAAATTGTTCCCTCAATACCATGTTCAAAACAACAGGTTCTGCTTTCTTTGTTCTCTTCTAAGGCAGTAGAGGGCAGTGAATCAACTACACAGAAAAAGAAAAGCTTCTGATCATAGGAAAACAACTGTTCTCTTTCCTTACAATCACGTTTCCTAGTCTTTCCTAGTCAGAAATATCCCTACATAGGGCACACAGAAAATAAATTACAGATCTGAGTATATAGCATGTTAACTGTTGTGTGAGGCTTTTTTGTAGTTTTTTTCCTTACTAGACCCGATGCAGCCACTATTAGGTTGGCTATGTTTAGTTCAAAGTAACTGTTACTTGCATACCAGAGCAGTTTGCTATACTGCATACATATTCTAAAACGATCCGAGGAGTTTTTCGTAGTTGTCTTGATATGTTTCTCTGTGGGAAATATTCAAGAAGCTGTAATAAAAGCCGTCCTAAAGTAACTTCTGAGGGAGCTATATCCTCATTCCAAAACATTCTTCATCTTGCACATTAGAATATTCCTACTTCTTCAGACAGTACCCTTTTTATATGTCTTCATATGATTTTTCTTTTCTTAAAAAGTTTTTATTCATGAACATGTAAACCTAGCTGAAGTAAATGTTCCTTTGGGGCAGAAGGAGGCAGGAATTTAGGAAGAAAAACCCCAATAATTAAAAAAAAGTCCCATTTTAGTCAGAGTTCATTCAGACACACCAATTGTTGTGCTATTCTGTCTTCTCTCATGTTCTTTGATGTAGAGAAATAAGGATTTTCTCCCAAGCCTCATTAGGAAGAAAAAATTCATCTTGGAGCTGAAAAATGGCTATTATCATTAGGATAGACTACTGTGAGTTTCTTTATTTTTTTGCACAAAGCATACCACATTTTATTGTAATAAGAATTCATCTTTAATTGGGAAACTTATAATGTTGAGCTCATAGAAACTCGTGAAGGGTTTTTATTACAGGCCTTTCAAATAATTATATGTCTGGGTGCACTTTGCACAGTTAAATCCTCTAGAAAACAAAATTTTTAAAGTAACTTTGAAATACCCTTCTGCTCTCAAAGTGCAATTCTGTTTTTTTAAGGAGTATCATAGGCTTATGTCATGGACCTAGTTCTATGACTTTTTCCGTTAATCATTTAGTGAAGCAATAGTATACAGATACGGAACTTGCTCATGATAGTCTACTGGATGTGGCTCCTGGCATTATAGAAGAGCTGATTTCAGAATGATCTGGCAAATTGAAGACAAACTGAATTGATATAATTCATTAGAGGAGTGCAAATTGTTCCACTTGAGAAAGAGAAAAAGCATTAATAAAACAAGAGGAGTATCTTGCTTGATACCAGTCCTGCTGCAAAGGCTCTGGAGGACTTTTAGTGTGTTTCTGTGCTAAATATATGAAGACTGGGGTTGGAGGGTTTGTTTATTTTCCTCTTTTTTTTTTCCTTAGAGGAAGAGGGAAACATAATCCTCAGCTGTATTAATAGCACAGCCCAATCTGTAGAACATAGGCGGTGATTATTCATCTTTATTTGGCACTGGGAGTACTCTGTCAAGTTCAGAAAGATGTGGGCAACTTGGATAAGGTCCAGAGGAGAGCAGCAAGCACACTAAAAGTGTTAAAAAGCATGACCTATGAGGAAGCATTGGAGGAATTCAGTGTTACTCAGTTTTGTGGGTTTCCTCTCTCCATAGAGATGGAAGGGAGCACATAACCTTTTCACAGCAGAGAACTGGTATAAAGGAGACAGTGCAATTGTTTTTCAGCCCGTTCCCATGAGCAAGCAACATGAAAACAGCTCTGCAGGAAAGAGATTTTAGGCTTCTATATGAAATATTTCTGAGGACAGTGGAAAAACTTAAATGTTCTGGAATCTCCTTCATTGGAAGATTTTGGAAGTTTCCTTAAACTTTTGTCAGCAGTGGCCCAAGATTATTTAATCCTCAGGGCAAGAAGTTGGTTTTCAGTGATTCACAAGTGAATTTTTCCTGTAGCTACGAGTTCTAAATCATGATGATTGCAACAGGTCACAAGTGGTGTTAGTGGAAATGGCATCGCTTCAGAGAATTAGTGGAGTGTGTAACTGAGGTGCAAGCAGCCCTGTGATGCAAGCAGCCCTATGATGAACATTAGCAGCTAGCTAAATCCCTTTACTGGAAGGGGAAAAAACAATCAGGAGGCAAGTTTACAGGACTAGAAAGGCCTATGCAGAGAATCATATCTTGAATTGTACTCTAAATGTAGCCTTATTTCATCTTAGACATTTTTCTTAAGAGAAGGAGTGCTTTTAACATCACCGCTTGAAAATGACAGCCAAAGCGGATACCACTTTACCTCTGTGTCTGAGATAACAGCATAAAAGAAGATAAATGCATACGTCTCTGGAGTAATTCAGCACAGAGCTCTTCAGACTTCATAAGGTCCAGAATCATTCTTACAGAAGAAGGCAGCAGCCAAAGAAGAGTGTTTTAATGTGATCTCTCCTATTCTATTTGCTTCACTTCAGGAAGCTATGTCGTGTGCTAGAGAAGATTCTGTAACCCTCTTACAAAGATTACTACACTTGCATTAGCAAATGTGTCAGTTACTATAAAAGGTCTAGTTCTTAAAGATAAATAAAAATTAATAAGAAGAAAGAATGGCATAGCTCCCAGTGTTTGCATCAGAAACTCTCACCCAGACTCAAATCAATTTCAGATCACTTTTGCTATTGGGAATGTGATTACCTTTTAAAGTACAGCTAAAATGAGTTAAGTGGCAGAATGATTTAATGAACAAATGCTTCATTTCTTTCCTGCCCAAGTTCTTATCTAATATAGAGCATCTGGATCCCATGCAAATACGTGTTTAGCTCGCCACTGGAGAATATTTCAGCATTATGAGTCATCTCTGTTGTAGGGGTCCCACACTAAAAAAAGCAGGTAACAGAATCTATGTATTTAGAAAAAGCATCCCATATAACAGGGAGAGAGGAGAACTTGCTACACACAAGAGAAGCTCTTACAAGCTGCCACACAATTTTAACATTCGCTGGTAGTCCAGCTGGATAGTTGTTATTACAAAGGATTTTGAGAAGACATTTTAATAAATTGAGTGCAACTTATGTTATTTAGATGGGTAAACAGAATTGGCTTAACTGTGTCATTGTCATTACAAAGACCAGCAGTTTCAAAAGTGATGTGTAAGCACTGAAACTACTAACACTTGAAAATCAGAAAACAGCAACAACAAAAACTCACTACAAGTACAATGGAAAATCGATGTCCTGGCCAATTCTGACAGCATTTATTTTTGCCCTTCTTGATAATTCTCCTCTTCCACTAAGCATGATGGTAGTTGCTTCAGTGCTCAGTGATATCATTTGCAGAAGATCCTAATAGTCTGTTATCAGAGATCTCAATCCTGCTTTGATTACTCTGAGTTCTTACTTGCCTTATGGTATATTGTAACAAGAGGGAATATCTGGGAGCATCGTTTCTTGCGTATCTTGCAAGAGCTGAGAGAGTTCTTCAGGTTGTAAACTGAAAAATCATTCAGTTTCCTTCTGGAACAAGATCTGCTCTTTGAACTTCATTCTTGCCCACTACCACCTTCAAATAGGATGAAGTGAAAAATCTTAAACGCAGATATTAGGAAGTTGTCTTGCAATTAATCACTCTCAATAAGAAGCATCTGGTTCTCAGTAAACTAAACGATGGGAGAAATCAGAAACGAAATGGCATCTTAGAGCAGGGCTATATCTTAGTGCAAACAGTCACTCCCCTATTTCTTTTGGAATTTTGCTATCCTAAGCCAGATATGAGAACAAGCAAGACGATAGTTAAATTTCCCAGTATGCAAGTCCCTTAAAGCAGTCCACTGGGAAAAGTGGGTCTGAAAACTACTGGCATTGTCTCAACCTAAGCTATTGGGGTTTTGATGAATTAAAAATGACCTCGTTCTAATTTTAGTAGAGTTTTAAGTAGAATTCTGAGAACTCGGAGACTAGAACTTGCTCACTCATAGAAAAATGATTGAGTGTTTTGTATTAAACTTTGTCCTCAAAGGAAGCTTAGATTAGATGATTATTAATTAGGACATTGACGCACATCCCTTGGTCTCTTCTGCAGATGTGGAGATCATCAAAGAAGTTCAAAAGGCCGATCATGCCAATCTCTTTCTTAGTAGGGCCTGAGACATAGGAGTTGGCAGTGCAATTCCAGCAAGGACCTTAGCAGCCGTGATGTCCTAAGCACCGTTTTCTTTCCTGGTATGTGTTCCTCTACAGCAGGTTGCACCCAGTAAGTAAATGAGGCCTCCTACTCGTTTCCCTCATCGGATATTTACATAACAGTGGCAGAATGTAAAGGGTGAGAAGCTAGATGTGACATGCAGAGCTGAAAAGGGCATGGCTGTGGAAGCCATATGCAATGCAGAAACCCAGGAAAACACAGGGCAAAGGGAATATCTTTTCATTTATCCATGTATGTAATGGCAGACGTAGTCAGCCATCTTAGAAAACGTCCCTTTCCTCAGATTTTGCTTGCGGAAGCAAACATTTCCTTACTTTCTAGTTTAAGCATCTCTAGCTATGTTTTGTTGAATCAGCAACATTTCTTTTGTTGAGAAGTAATGAGTCAACCCTATAACAAAACATTCCTTGCTGTTTTTCCTTCTTCTGTTTAGCTAAAATGTGCAGGCTTGTTCTGCAAGCATAGAGTTCAACATTTCTGAAAGCTAAAGGTCAGCCTGAAGTCTCACAGCATATTTACTGTACAAAAGCCAAGCAAGGAAATGTTCAAAAAGTCTTTGGAAAGCATTATCTTAAAATATCAACATACAGTCCTTTCACTCCCATGTATCTCATGCCATATATCTTTTTTATATACATAGAGATATATACATATACACACACTATATATATATATGTACACACATACACATACGTGAAGGGATTCATATTACTATCATCCTCTGTATCATGGGATCTCCAAATAGAACACATTAAACAGGTCGTATTGCCAATTCTTCCTGTCTCTACCAAAATAGGTGGGATACCTCCTGTTAGGTGAACCTATAGCATCTATATTGACTGTTTTAAATGGGTTGAATTTTTATTTTTAATGTTGAAGTTGTTTTTTTTTCTCAGACTAGATTTTACCCTCATCTTTTGTGATGTGCTCATAAAGTGTTTAAAAAAAATTACATATTGTAATGCTCTATAGTGAGAGCGAATGATCTTAGCAGTGTGCACGCACTAGGATCTCCTGAGCCTCAAAGAGGTGACTTAACCTGCTGATAAAGATGCTTATTGACTTTTTCTTGCCTGCTTATGACTGGTTAAAACTGCTATAGAGAATTTCTCTCTAAATTAAGCGCATATAAATATGCACATGTGCGCACACCCACACATGTTTTCTGATGACTACAGTTGTTGCAGGAAAGTAAATGCTTCCAACAGACCTACTTATAATTGGATTCAGTGTTGATTCTTCCAAAACTGGCTGTAAAAATAGATACAAATTCCAATCAGAATTATTCATATTCTGCTGTGAGAGAGTGGGACTCGCAGTTTACTGTACATAATATTCTTCACAATAAGGTGAAAACGCTTGTGCTAACCAATAGAAGAAACATCCCTTCAGTAGGAAAACTGTACTGAATGCCTCTCACTAGTGCTTGGACAATGTTTAGTGACGTGGGAAATTCAACAAGAGAAAGCAGGACACCAGGAAACTGTTGTCTAAATCTGCAGCAAACAAATGGTATTCGGTTTGTTTGGAAACCTTGTTCCTTAGGGTCCACTAAAACTAAACAGAAGGAGATGAATGAATAAATCATGTCAAGAAGTAAAGTAGACTGGGAAACTTAAACAAGGTTGTATACAGAAGACCTCCTTAGCTCACTTAGTGTTAGGGTTTGCTTTTGTTTTCTTCCTCTCCACATAAATCAGATATAAACAAACAGACTTGCAGTATGGGGAATAGCTGGTGCTGGTTACAATGCGAACAGAATCTACCCCATGTACAGCAGTCTCGCATTCAAATTAGAGATGTGTAAAACTCATCTTTCCAAACTGTTGTGTAAGCTTCCATTTTGATAATTTTCAAAATGAAAACAGCTGTCATTAACATTATTTATTGCCTATATTTTCATATGCAAGTGGCTGCCCTTTTGGTGTTCAGTAGTGTTAGAAGTAGCAGTGCTGTAAGGTTCCCTGAAATGATTCTTCCAGATTTTATGCTCAGCAGTGCTCAAAAGTCTGGGTGCAAGGAGCTACTGAGAGACTTCAGCTGGAGCTTCAGGCCTCTGAGTTTCTGTCGTTGCTACCGTAAAGATAAACTTACGATTAGGAAACAAAACATACTGGCCCATACATTTGTGGTGTAGTGTTCACATGTAGATCCACAGGTAAGGTTCAGTCAGACTATAGACTGACTGCCAGCTGGCATGATACTTGTTTTCTCTGATGTAAAATCACTAGTTGAACTCTATAGGATGTGATGTTGCTGCAAGATTAAGGCAGTCTTTTTGTAATGTTGTACATCTATATTATAATTCCGAAGTTTAACAAGACTTAGTTCTTTTTACCTCTTCTCTAATGGCATCCTCAGTTCTCTGTACGAGGCTAAAAATGTTACCTGTTACCATTTTGATATCGTTGTATCCCCGTTTACCTACTTGTCATAGTCTTCTGCAGCTAGGAAGTCATTGACTCAGTTCTACTTTCCTGTGTTTTGATGTTTATCTTGGGGGGGGTAGGTTCATGCCCCAGATACTTTGTTATCAATTTGAGTATTCAATGTTAGGTTACATTACAGGATCTCAATTTGTTTTCATTTTGACCTATGTATTCTAGAAACAAAAAAGAAAAACATGTCTTAGTATGATCTAGACAGGAGAAAATGACTGGCTTATTTGCCAGGTATCTGAGCACAGAGTCTCTAGGTACTTGATTTGTTCTAGCTTGGACTGGGTCTACGCTACAAAACGTTGCTGGTATAGCTTTTTTTGGCCAGGAATATTGGCCGGGGGGGGGGGGGGGGTTTCCTCCTTGAGGTAAGCACACTAGGATATCCTGATGTAGACGTAGCTATGATGTTCTTAGATTTCTTTCAGTGGCTTAGTTTGAGTTATTCACAGAAGGCGCCTCTGTGCCACGGAGAAGCCTGGAGAAATCCACTAGTTCAACTGTGCTGAAATAGTTGTGGGGGCAGCTGTTTACTGTCTCCTGCTCTTGGTAAAAGGAGGGTTTTCTAAGAGTTTCCCAGCGCAGAGAGGTCAGCGATACTATTGCCCCTTTGCTGGCAAACACAGAGCCAGCCGTCTGATAACCCAGTGGAATAGACTGACTGGAGTTTGTTAAAACAGGGGATCTGCAGGGAATATAGTTCTTGTATGGGCTCAATGGAGGGGTTATCATTTCCTAAAGAAGCTATAAATGGAAAGGGAATATAGTTCTTGTATGGGCTCAATGGAGGGGTTATCATTTCCTAAAGAAGCTATAAATGGAAAGTGAGCTAGAAAAGAAGCTGAGGCTATTTTAAGTGGCACACTCTGATTATCAAAGGAATATATTGTTTTGTGGTGTGGAGTTCTGTGCATTAATCTACCACTGAGCATTAATAAGAGAATGATATGTCCTTCCATTGCTCTGAAGAACAGACAATATGAAATAGCCATTGTGATTCTTAAGAGTTCTTTTATTTTGTTTGTTTTGTGTTGTTTTTCCCCCATATCTCTGCTTCTAAATGCTATGAATGGAAACCTAGACTCATGGCAATGGTGACAGCATCTGTACCACTACTGAGTCCAGATTTTTGCTGTAGAAGCCTACCGTTTTGTTGTTGTCACTGTGTCACTGGGACTCAGCATTTCCCCAATAGTCTGATCCTTCTTATTCTCTCCTATTCTTTCTCCAGTATATATAAAAGTTTAACATTTGAAATCAGTTTAGCAGATCAAATTTAGAATGCAAGTTATGATTCCCTTGCAAAAGCTTAAAAAAAAAAAAAAAAGAGCGCTTTGCATTTTAGATATTCATATGATGTGCTTATTGGACTGGCATAACAAATATCACCAGTATTAACTCGTATGGTCTCACATGATCATATGAAATTGCTTAGTTTTGTGGCACTAGAATCCATATAAAGAAATCCATATAAAGAAATTTCTACTTCTCTTGAATCTGCTTTGTTTCACTATTCACAGGAATGTAGTTATGGACTGGCTGATGGTTATATATGCTGTGGTTCAGCCAAGTTTTTCAGCATGAATTTAATTCTAAGCAGATAGCCTTTACGTTAATTAATGCTTGTATATTTATACAAAGTATGTTCTTGAGTACTTTGCTGAGCTATGGCTACTGTTATTGCGTGTCATATGCTACTTCTGACTGAGAAGGTGAATAGGAATCAGTATATATTAGTTGTAGAATCTGCCCCAGAAGAACCAAAAAACAGAGCTACCAACAATTTTTGAGGAAAGTGTTCTCTCATATACATACCATAATAGTCCTTGTTCTATTGATTGCTTATTTATATTTTCATAGTGCATGCATGTATGTTGCATGTGTATTCCATAATTGCTGCTCTTTAGCCTGTGCAGGAAGATACTTGTTTTATAAGGACAGCTAAAGCTATTATTGCTTAAGGTATCAAATAATATGATAAATTAATACTAACAGCTTTATCCTGTATTTAGAGGAGGAAAGAAAATATCTTATGGTACTTGTTCATCATTTAAATATAAACCCTTAAAAAATAGGTAGCATTTATAGCTTTACATTTCAAAGTTGTTAGCACAGCTGTGAAAACTTAAATTTTGCCTTTTGTATATATGTCTATGTAAGCAGCTCATATACTTGGAAATTCACATTGAATTTGAATGAACTGAAACAAATCTTGCAAAACTCAATTAAAATAGCTATTTCACTTGGTTCCACATGAAAGCTGAAGAAAAAACAAAGCAATCTCAGGTTGTTTGAAACTAAGCTTAGGTTCTTTTAGCTTGCTTATTTGTGTAAATATTTGTGCTACTGTAGCACAAATAGTGAGAAAGTCTGCTATGGATATTCGGCATTCCCTCAGGTATCTCCACAGGAACATTTTTCCCCGCAGAAAATGGAACTACAATTTCAAAAACAGTATTAAATTGCTTTTTTTATTTTTAAAGGGTTTTTTTTAAACTACTTTTTCTTCCCCCTTTTTCCCCCCCCTCGAATTTAACATTCAGGTGTGATTACTTGCTCTTTATACTGATGGAAAGTTGGTAAAATTGAATTGTTTTCCAGGGCTTGTAGTGAGTTCATGTCTCAATTTAATGCTCCAGAAGTATTTTTTTTAGCTAGAATTTGAACTCTTAGAGGATCAACTCATTTTATATAGTGTACTGTAATTGTAGTGGCAGCATTACGCTTAGCAGTTATTATATGATCAATTTGCTTTTGAGTCTTGTGGATAATTAGCACCTCACAATCTTGAGACAACACAGATGGATGATAAATCAGAAAGTCTCTGTTTTAGTGTTTCATCAATATAAAAAATTAAATCTGCTGTTTTCATCTTTTCCTTTGAAAAAGATTCCGTTTCTGACAACGCACGGGAGTTTAAGGCAACTTCTATGACTGTACCCAAATATATTTAGACCTAGAGATTTTATCCTACACACTGTAATTAATATGCAGTGGTTTGGAAGGAGATTATTATTGCATCTGATCACATCAATTGGTATCTACTCTGAAAGTCAGAGCAGTACATAAGTGTTATGTGGTACTCTTAAAGAAGAAAATAGCATTCAGCATTACTCTTCTAACCAGGAGCCAGAAACAACAACTGTAATAGATAAGATACTGTGATCATGTTGGAGGGTCATTTGCACATTATTTCATATATTTTATACTTGCTCTGGCTTCTTATTGAAAGTACTAAGTATTCAGCAGTGATAATTACGAGATAGAATTGGGGATTTCCTGAGACTTTAAAGTTCAGAAATGCTTGCTTTCTTTATCTGTTGAAAATTTTAAGTGCTAGGTAGGATTTTTTTTTTTCCAGAATGAGAAAAGACGGATAAAACAAGACTCATGTGGCTATGAAAAGTAAAGTTAGCATTATTAATCAATTTCCGTGAGTATCCCATTGGACTGAGTCATCTCCAGTGGGATTTCAAAAAGTTAAATTAATACAAGGCCTGTATTTGATCAGGGCAGCTGCTGTAGAAGGAAGGAAAAGGGGGCTGGGAATTTAGATGGGAACCACAAAACTATAATCACTAAAGATCTTAGCAACTTTTAATAAACTGTATGTGGAAGCTTGAGAGAGCAAGAAAGGGGCCAAAACAGCGAGATTTCTTCTGATCTCTAATCTCTTAAATAGAAAGAAGACAGTAGGGATGAAGGTAATGATCACCCACAGGGAAAGAGAATTCAAAGTGTGATCTGTTTTTGGAGTCAGTTATGTGGGTTTCAGTGCAGAGTATCACAAGGTTAATGTGGCTAGGGCTGTTACTTGTCTTGTGTTGAACAGTCCTGTATCTTATTCTTTGATCTTGTCTTAAAATGGGTAATAAATCCAGCTAAGTTCCTGTTTAATGAGTGTACTGTTGCTAGTGCTGGCAGTTGCATGCTGCCTCCCCCCGCTGCCTTTTTCTTTTTCTTTTCGTTATGAATCCTCCAAATTCCCCAAAGAGCTTTGTGGTTTTGCCCTTGCCTTCTCTATTTCTTTTTCTTCTCTCCATTCTAGCCAGCTACTTTTGGGAGGGGCAGGAATAGCCACTGACTTGATTGTATGATTTCATCTCCTTATAACCCCAGGGAAGGTAAAAGACAGTTTACCTCTGAAGAAGAGGCGAGTGGGAGAGCACTTCAAATAGGAAAGGATGATTTCGTTCTGGATCTAAAAGGAAAAGGACTCTGCTCCTCATTCAGGAGGAATGCTTGTGTCAATAAGAATAATTATTACAATCACCATATATATTTGATGTTGTGGGAGAGCACAGAGGAAGTTTTCTACTTTTACAGAGACAATTCTGAGAGGTCCCTTCTTGCCTAACTCGAGTGTCACCAGTCAGGCAAAACTTAACACAGGCTCCATGCTGTCTCCTCTGTATGAGGTAAACCAAGAAAGAGCAAAATGGACTTTCTTTGCTCCTTTCTAATACTGAGATTGTCATTCTCTTTATGAATGCTAGAATTTTTCTGTTTTATTCAAAAATATAGCAATTTCATTACAAAGTAGAAAGATAAACTGGCCAATGGATAGAACAAACATCCCTACAAAAGGGCTGTTCCTTAAAGAAATAAATACGGCACTTTGTACTTCATTCTTGATCTTGTTTTTGATCTGGCTCCTAGTGTATTTCACAATTCCTTACACGGTTTGGCATTTGAATTGTGATACAGAGACAGTATTGAAGAAAATGTAACAAACATAAAGATGAGTTAGTTGTTAGTCTTACTAAAGGCTTTTGTGTATTTGAGGAAAGCAGGCAATACCACTAGTGCAGGGTTAGAAAGATGAACGTTTTTCATGTGGCTTTAATCAAATCTGGGATGTCTGGAATTAAGGGTCATCACCCTGCGAGGCACCTTGAGAAGAACTGCTGTTTCAAATAAGGCCATTGCTGACATGAATGTGGACTGAAAGTTAGGCTTTGTTAGAAACTATGCATAACAACCAAACCAAACAAAACTGGAAAGAAAACCCACATATCAACAGAATAATCTCAATTTATATTTTACAGTAATTTATAGTATATTAAAGAAGGAACATTGTCTCATCATCCAAGAAAACAAGAAATTTACCTTGTTCAAGCACATCTAGTATGTTGTACGGTAATGATTCCCAGCAGTTCTGTAGCTAAGCCATACTAGAGAAAATTGGCAAGACTTGTTCTCTGCTATGTGCTCATCCTGCTCCTAGTCTGCCGCAGCATCTTCCTAGCCTCTGCTGCCTGCAGCAGCAGCACTGAGATTGGGCTAATCAGTCTGCTTCAGCCTGACTGAATGTATCCAGCACTGTTCCCATATCCCTCCATTACAGTCTCAGTTCCAGGACCGTGATACAAACGCATGTGAACTAACCTTGCACAGGCCTGACAGACTTTATTCACTGGGACTCCACAGTTTGCCTAGCTTTATAATATGCTAGACCTCCTATAGAGAACCGCACTTCATCAGGTACTACGAGCATCCTCTGAACTACTCAAAGGACCTCCTCTGAGGACATTGTAGGTGGCTGATACCACTGTAGGTCATGGTGCATTGCATCCTCTGTTTAAAGAATTTTAATGTGAAGTAAATAAGTGTTAATCCAAACTGAATATTTAGTTGATGGTAAAGGAAACGCAAATATCCTGGTTAGATATGCCAGGAATCTGCGTGATTTGGATCTGAAGTTAAATCTCGCATTATTTCTGTGTAAGTGATCTTGGGCAGTGGTAATATTAAGTTTTTGGTTTTGTTTCTTGAAAAAACAGATGAGGATAACGTTAGATCCTTAAAATTCATGGTTTTGATCTGTGATTTTTGCATTCAATTTGTCTTCTGAAATATTAAAAAAAGAAAAGAAAAAAAAGAAAAGAAAAAAAGGACATGTACAGGTTAATACAATATAGTTTTACCAGGCCCTGGGAGATTGTTGCCTAGCTATTCTGAGTACAAACAAGCAGTCCATTCAAGGCAGGCATGACTTTGTGCGGTGGGAAGGGCTAAAATGTTATTCTGGAAGACTAAAATATGCAGATGAAAATAGGTTCTGATACATCATCCTGCACCATTCTGGCACAAAATTAGCTTTGCTTTTTGGCCAGAAATTATATCAAAATTGTGTTAAGATTGAAAAAATAAACTCTTCAAAGGAAGAAAACTCAAAGACAAGACTGCAATAAGGCACACAGACAGCCCTCTGTGTAACACTTCTAGCAAGCTCTAAGGTACCTGGTTACTTGTGGAAAAAGGATGGCTGTTTTGCGAGGACAGCAGCAGTTTCCCTCACAATGTGACCACAGGTGAGCTCAGAGCAGTGCAGCTAGTAGATCTTCAGAGGTAAACTTCTATATGCTTTCCCCACTGGATCCTTGCGAGATTAAATGAAAGTTTTAGAGAGAATTGGAAGCCTCAGGTTTCCATTTTGATGTCTAAATTGAAGGATTTAATGATAAGGGAAGAAGCTCGGGAAGGGGAAGGACAGGAACTAGGTGAGGCTGAAAGGTACACATTTAGGTTCATTTGAATCTAAATCTCTAACAATCTCAAGTGGAACATTTAAGTCTACTTTCTTTTTATTGTGGGACAGAGAGAAAATGGAAGGAAGTAGGCGGGCACCTTTCCAGTATTTCCCCTTATTGACTTGTGAGGGGAACTACTGTGTGCATTTGGTTGATGTGGCCTCAGCCATGCCTGGCTCTTTGCTGGGAATGCTATTGCCAGCTGTGGGGTCGGGCAGCCTGACCAAACTGTGCTTTCACTCTAGCGTGCTCTGCGGATGCTCTGGCCATATGAAAGCCAGTGGCCTTTGTCATTGGATGTCGTAGGCCTGACTTCTGCTGAGTAGCATCATTTTCTGAATACAAGCACGTAAACACTGTGGAGCACGTCAGGGGGATCTTGCTCTCCAAATTTAGCTTGCGCAGGAGGAATTGTAATTTTTTTCCCAGAGCATTGAATACAGTCCAGCCCTTCCAAACGGGATGCTTCGAACATTTTTGTTGTACGAGAATTTGATGCACTCTTTAAACTTATGTACATTACTTTTTTGTGTACAAATGTACTAAATCAGTAATACTAGCAAGTTCTTTCTTCAAAGGTATTGACCAAGAGACTGCTTTAAAAGTCTAACAGACTCTTTACAGTCCTCCTTACAGACAAATAGTGAAGTGGCATCTGTGACTGCGTTGTAATACTCTACTTGGAATGAAGCCTGTTGTCATTTTGGATCAGCTTGCAGTTACGTTATCAAACCCAAACAAAGCAATCTAAACAAAAAAATTTCCTAAATAGGGCAAGACGGTTGCACTGCTTAATGCTGTAGAATTCAATGTGCTGTAGATTGCCAGGATATGAGTATATTTTTGTTTTTACTTCTCTTTGCCAAGCCTAGTTAAATACTGAAGCATACCGTAATTGGGTATTTCTATTTGCAAAGTGCCATAGGTAATTTTCCCTGGGAATTGGCAACTTTAATTCTATGTTTCGTATAAAGTCTTTCAAAGATGTTGGCTGATGGCTGTTTGAATGCTTAATTCGTAAGCTAATCCCATGAATTCTTTTATGTGTATACGGTACTGTTCTGTGACTTGAATGATTAAGCAGTGTATGCACTGGGCCATAAAAATGCTTACGTGACTGCTTCTGAAGCTGTTTTGGATAGCGGTGGGGGTTGGTGAGGTGGGGAGAAGTGATGCTAGAGCTGTTTTAGAGAAGCCTTAAGTTTATAAAAACCAAATTGGGCATTTCTTCAAAGCTATCTCAGCTATACAGATGTGTTCTTGCTATGCAGTCCAAACAGTTCTCTTAGACCCCCCACCCGCTGCCTGAAGTAAACTTACTCAGCTGCATAAATGAAAAAGAATGTCATACTGAGCATCTTTGAAGGCTTGTGAACCAAGTTAATCCACTCTCATTGTCATTCATACCTTCTTGTGCCCGTTATTTGTAGCCAAGTAGTTAATACATTTAAAATACTGTTATTCCATGTTTGATAATACTCACAATCTCAAATAGTACTTTAGTTTTCATCGTATAATACGGCTTTCCATTATCTTAATATAGAACGCTTTCTTTCAAATATGCCTATATGTTTCTTTTCCTTAGAATACCGAACAGAGGAAGGAAGGAAAAATTAGAAACATCAAAAAAGGTGTGCATATTCCAGTAAGGATTAAACAGTGGGGAAGCACAAGAGAGCTGTTTCACAGGATAAGAATTGCCAAGAAGAGGGTCCTTGTGCCACAGATATTTAATATATGTGCAAGGACAAAGAAGAAGGACCACAAAGACAAGGGGAGAGTAGAAAAGGTAGAGCAGAAACACTCAGTTTAGGAGGTGGCTGGGCCTAAGCAATGCAAAATGTTTGAAGAAAGATTTTTAGACAAATGTAGGATTATTTTGAAATAGATTATTCAAAGATGGAGCTTATATGGTCATGTTTCTCTGTAGGCAGGAAGAAATAGGAGCAGCGCTCTGCATGTGTTCAAATCTGGGGAGGAACAAAAGAAAGGTGAAGGATTTGATGAGGCTCTGAGCAGAAAATTTATTCAGAGCTGATCCACTTAGCATTTCAGATGTGATGAAAGGCAGGTTTGCAGATAAAGAATGGTAGTTGGAATCCCGGGATCATAAATATTTACCAAAAAATGTGTATCAGACTCTTTAAGTTTAGATCCTGGCCTAAAATGCTAATATGAAACTATTTCGTATGTACTCTTAACTCGTCCTACCCCTCATCAGCTCTTTCTGTGGAGTACAAGAGACAGTCACTGGAATCAGCTCTTCCACTGGAGCTATTTGTCATAACTCCATTGAAGGTAATCATTTATGCTGCTCACATTCATAGAAAAGTTAAGCCCGTTTCTAAAAAAAAATTTACTGGAACACTCCTGGGCCCAAGCTAAGAATTTGGTCCTGGAATCCAAAACCCTCAAAGTCCGTGGGTGCAAAATTTTACAGCTATCTTGACCCATATTGCAGAAGTCTGAAATGACTCTAAATAGGAAATTTGAATATTATTTCTAACTTTTTGGTTTGGGATCCACGTATAACTCTTTGAGAGTACACAGTTGGCCAGATACTTTGATTATTCATCCCAGTTGTCACAACTGTTCTGTTCATCAGGCTGTTTTGTGTCTGAAGTAATTATTGCAGTTATACAGTGGGGTTTGAAACTAATCATGCTGTCTCTTGCACTTCTAATTTTAGATGTTTTTAGGTGTTTCACAGACATGTCTATATATTGTATTTGTACTGTCAAAAATGGACTAGATTGGCATTTGGCACTTCTGCTTCTGGCAAGAATTAGACATTTGCTGGCCACCATTGGTCATAACCAAAAAAGTCATTACTATATATTTTTTAAAAAAATCTTGCCAACATTTTAAGTTTCTGCTGATGATTACAAAAAAAGCAAGGAAAAGAATATTTAAACTGTAAACATGGAAGTTTTCTTCCAGAAGAATTAGTTGTCAGGTTTTCTTCCATAATCACTGGTTTAAATCCCCGTGTTCAGAATGCTACCTTTGTTTAGAAATGCACATTTTAGAATGGAACTCATTTAAGAGCACAATTAGATTTGTTTATTAGTTTGAACTAGCAGAAGTAGTTTCACCAATATCGTGTGCTTGTGCATACTGAAATACCTATTGTTTAGACTTTCAAAAATACACCAAGTTGGAGTTCTGCCGGTGCTTTGTATAACTTCAGCATCCTCAGCTTCTAGCCATGTAAATAATGCACAGGAACACTGAGAAACTGTGGAATGGAGCACAAAGAGAAGGCAAGGGTAAAGGGAACAGAACTTCCCTTTTCAATTTTAAGTCTGACCTCTGTCAGTCAGGCACTTGCTGTGCTCTTAGAAAAATATAAACTAAACCACTGGCCTGTAGCATGCAAAGTTTGAGAATTGTGCTCTTACAAACATTTGTCATTTTGAATCTTTGAAGAAAAAGGGAACTCATGTACAAATTCCAGAACAGTTTGAGGAAACATTTTTGTATAGACTGTCATTGCACTTTCTTTGGAATATTTTTCTCCAGATACAAAATGTATGCTATTTCCTACATGAACTTTTTGAAGAAGTTTTGGTTTTTTGTTTCCCACAGTTAACTTGGAGTATTTTCATTGTTCATTTTTAAAGCAGCTATTATACCCCCCCAGAAATGAAGATACATTTGAAACAACATTGAGTGCCTATGCTATCTCTTTAGAACACTATTACTCTCTTGAATAGATGACCTAACAATCACTTGTAAGTGAATGTATGACATTCTTTTAACTATTTTCATGTATCAGTATATTTTTTTTCTCTGCAATTTTCACTTGAACATACCTATTTACAAGATCTACTGTCAAACGAAAAGTCTAAGCAGGAAATCTGCAGGAAATTCTCAGGACGCTTCTGTTCAAATAAGAAAATCTCTCTATCAAATTAATTAGTAGCAACTCAGAGGAAAATAATCTGGATTGTATGAAGGCATTAGCAGGCTGTTGGGTTATATTTGCTTGATTAGGGTTATACTAGCCAATAGTTTGGCCGGGATATTTTGACATCTAAGTCATTCTTCTAAACAACTATTTCCCCTCTGAGGGGGTCGAGCAGGAATCCTGAGCAGAAGAGGGAAGGAAGAGTATGCTTATAGTCCTGTTCGCTCATGCTGCTGCTGCTTTCCTTTCACTCATAAAGTGAGAAGACAACTCCTCAGTCTCTGTAGGGAAACGGTGCCCTGCTGTGCCACCACCTGGCATGGGATCCTGAAAAAGTGCCCATGTCAGATGCGCAAAGGTGGGCCCAAGCCCCATGTGCAACCCCCAAAATAATCATGTCCTGCACGTGTTGTGACTTTGCAGTGCAGAGGCTCGTGTTAGACAGCGCTGATAATACATTGTAAAACAAATCTGTGAAGGCCCTGAGCGATTTCTGTG